>NC_136892.1:29903798-29923798 GCF_949152265.1 Phoxinus phoxinus
TTAAGAAATGATGAATAAACTATCAAAATGTGCATATTTAATATTCATACTATATCAAAGAAATTGTATGGGTAGTGGGTTCCAAACATTATCTCTCACTGCATCAAATACTTCATCAGAAATCAAATACTTCCCTACTGTATATAGTATGCGAAAAACAGTATATGGCAAAAGAGTAGAGTATCAGAATATATAGTATTTGAAAAATGGATGATCTATACTTGCGGTGAGAGTCGTTACTGTCCCATGAGTCTACAGGAGAGGATTTATGAATGGCAGTGAAGCGACACAACTGACGCTGGAAGGTCATGTGACAGTCACAGTAACAGCATGGTGGATGTAGTTCATTCATACTATATAGACTATGGGCCTTATCTTGCACCCAGCGCAATTGACTTTGTACACCGACGCATGTATCATTCCTATTCTGCACCCGCGCACAGCTGACTTTTCCCTCCACATACGCACGTCGGTAAATTAGGGAATGAACTTGCGCTCGCGGGGGCGGTGCAGCGAAAAGAGGAGCGTGTTCTGGCGCAAACGTTCCCTGGTGATATTTTGCAGATTCAGAAAACAATTCTGCCACTGACCAGGAAAAACCTTGACAGTGGCGCGTTGCGCGTTAGTCATATGCTATTTTAAGGGCGCGTGCTTGGCCATTATGTAGCGTGTGAACAACGCGCATACACTTTGATTCTCTAATATAAACGGACGAGGCAGTTTTCATTTTTGCAAATCATACATTATTACAAGGAAAAATATTACAACACGAGGGAAATCATTGTTGTGTCCGTGAAGATGTGAAAAAAATAGGCATATAAATCTTGCTTACACATTTACCCAAATTATGATACGCCTGTTTAACCGAAGCTAATCTGGGAGAAACCCATTTTCCCCATACATTGTCACTTCTCTGTCTTTTACGGCCCTGGCGAGAACGTCGGTCTCCTCGGCTGTGAACCGCTCCTGGCAAATCCGCCGTTATAATAGCAATCGCGCCGGCTCTTAAAGGGAATGTGAGAGGACGCTCTGATTGGTTTATTTCACGTAACGCCCAAACTACTACACCTGTGAATAATGAAGCGACTTCAGACCAACACATTTTAGATTTGCGCCGGGAGCAAGAGTCATTTATCCCGCCGGTATAATAGCAACAGCGCCAGGATCCGCCCACAAAGTTACTTGCGTTTTGCGTTTGATACTTGCGTTACAATAGGCCCCTTATGCGCCAGAGAAACGAGGGCGCCGCCATCTTTAGAATATTGTCTTTGAACTTCCGTTTCTGCGGTCGCTCTGTGTATCTCTATGACATCGCTGTCCAGGATTAATTCGCTTTTGAAGTGGATTTACGTAATGTAAAGTTAACGAAAGTTATCATGAGGATTGTAATGTATATAGCAGATGTCTTAACAAATGTCAGTAGACTGGGAAGATTTTAAAACGAGCCGTTCATTCATAAATACGCAAGATCGCTGTGAAAATACAGACCAGAAGACTAAAGACAACGAGCGCTTGATCGAATATGCTAATCAATGACTAGAAGATAACTACACATAAGCTTCATAAATTAATCAACTAACCATTCAGAAATGTCCTGTTGCTTCTACATGTTGTCACTTCTTCTCGAGTCTCTCCATCTTTGTCTGACTCCAGTTTGAACATAAAAGGCTGAACGTTTTTGACATTTCCAGTGCATGTGTGTGTGAGGTAAAAGGACAGGAGCTCTTGAAGCTCCGCCCCCTGTGCCGGGAGCAGCAGCTCATTTGCATTTAAAGGGACAGACACAAAATCGGTGCGTTTTTGCTCACCCTCAAAAAGTGACAATTTTAACATGCTATATAAAAAGCATGTTAAATATTTTGAGCTAAAACTTCACACACACACTCTGGGGACATCAGAGACTTATTTTACATCTTGTGAAAAGGGCATTATACCACCCCTTTAATATCAGCAGTGGAGATTAACATATATCCAACACACACACACATACTGTACTTCTCAAATCCGGCCTCAGTGTGACGTACAGGACTGTTGGCAGGAAACAGATTAGTACTTAATGCAGACTGATGTGTCGCCTCCATCAAGCTCACCACACTCATTTTCAGTGTGTGTGTGTGTGTGTGTGTGTGTGTGTGTGCAGTGTTACTGGCAGCCTAGAGCATATGATCTTTAGCATTTTTTAATAACGCACTTTGTTTCTTTTTTCCGAGATTACATTTTCTTTTCCTTCGGGAGAGCTGTCGGATCAGGTCAGAGGGTCATTTATTACAGTGTGGCGTTTCCTAAAGAGAGAGAAAGAAAAAGCTGACATTATTTCACAAGAAAATGTGATTGAGACCAAATACAAGCCGTACAATAACATCTTAAAAGTGCAGTAAATTACAAAAGGTGAGAGGAAAAAAACAACTTTAAGGTTAAACATCCACTTCTTTCACTCTGCAAAAGATGGAGAGAGAGAGAGAGAGAGAGAGAGAGAGAGAGAGAGAGAGAGAGAGAGGAGGAGAGGAGAGGAGAGAGAGGAGAGAGAGAGAGAGAGAGAGAGAGAGAGAGAGAGAGAGAGAGGAGGAGGAGAGAGAGAGAGAGAGAGAGAGAGAGAGAGAGAGAGAGAGAGAGAGAGAGAGAGAGAGAGAGAGAGAGAGAGAGAGAGAGATCTGCTCTTTCTCACGACCCCCTGATCTGAGCTACAGGCGTGAACGGCTGATTAAGCAGTTATTGATCAGGCCGGCTTGTTAGCATTAACACACACACACACACACCCCTAAGACTCAAATGGATTATCCAGATGAATGTTTTTCCCGCAGACAGGACAGCAGCCGACACACGTCACACGTCAAGAGGAACAACGATCAATAAACCTCTCGCCTCAAACACCATCGAAGAACAGACCGGGCCCTCGACCTCACGGGTCACTGTTCCCTTCACCTGTACATGTCCTTCTTTAGAAACATACTGGGACTCCCACAGAACTTAATCGGGTTATAAATTAAGAAATACAATTTTCCTTGACAGTTTGACACTGTATTTTAAAAAGTTTACATGTAAACAGTTCTATATGTATAACGCTTATTTAATATGCAAAGATGTCACCCAATCACAGCAGTGGGCGTTTGCATTGAAGTCTTAAAGGAGACACGCCCCTTTTAAAGTGGAGCGCTCAAAAAAGGCCCGAGGGTCAAAAACAGAATAGAAAAGAGCCATTCATTTCAAAATTATGACTGCGTATGGTGTAAAAATCTTACCAACATTATAAGTGGACCATAGAAAACATAATAAAACAATAATAATAAAAGTTTTCTTAGTATGGTTTTGGTTAGGTTTATATAGTGAGTAGCTACAATTTGCTTTACATAAAATGAATGATGTGTGTGTGTGTGTGTGTGTGTGTGTGTGTGTGTGTGTGTGTGTGTGTGTGTGCTCCTTGTTATTAAAGACTCCCTCACACACACACACACTAAAAAAAAATACATCCCCAAGTCAAAATTTTCTAGTGACTGATAACATCTACATTTTTCAGTTAGTCTGACATATTATTTCTCATTGAGCCAATTTTAACAGACTATTGCAACAATTAATTCAATTTATTTTACAGAATTTCACTTGGGCCAATTTAAAAATTGAGATAATTCAGTCACTAGAATATTTTGACTTGGGGAGGTAAAACATTTTTTACAGTCTTACAGTTATGCAACTTTTAAAAAATGTAATCCATTATAAATTACTCCTTTGTAATCCTTCTAAATATTTTTTTTCAACAACTGCGAGAATCATGGACACACACCACAGATTAACAAATCAAATCCCTTTTAACTTTTGAATATCCTGTTTAACTACATATGCCACATTACACAAGTAAAAAGGATTGTGAACTCCGCTTCATGATGACTGAGAAACCTCTGCTTCACCAGACTATCAGGAGTCCCAGTTTATGGAGTAGAACTGTTTTTTTTTAACCGGGCTGGTTCTAGATTCATCCGGTTCTAGATTCGTCCGGTTCTAGATCCGTGTGTGTCTGGACGAGCAGATGGCCGTGTGTGTGTGTGTGTGTGTGTTGAACACCGCTCTATACTGACACGTCCCTCAAAACATTTCCACGCAGCATTCCTGGCAACATCCAGAGCCCAAGCCATCTGTCTCCAGCACTGAATAAATGTTATTGAGGGACGCATGAATCATAGAGCCATGAATAACATATTATCAGATGACATCATCATCATCACAGCATGATATTCAAACCGCTTTCTGCTCGATCTCGAATGTTTCTCCTCAACAGTAACAAGACTTCTATGTTCTCAAACGTGCGTTTCCTCTGGAGTTTCGGACGAGATCTCAACTAAACTGTGCTCAGATTGACCAACATCTCAAGTCAAATCAATATGAACTCAAACCTCTCGTCAAGTTCTCCTCTAGAAAACAAATACATGATATACATACAGCATTTGTCTGTGAATTACACATGAGGAGAGAGGTTTAGATGTGGAAGAGCCAAGACCACAACACACAAACATATTAAATACTAAATAAACTAATTAGCCAAATTAAAAATACAAGCTTCAGGCACATTTCTGTCCTGGTCTCCCTTAACAAAATATTAAACCGGATAAATAAAAACTTGAGGAGATCTCCTCCTGGGACAGTCCCAGCTCTCTTCCTCTCTCATGATGATATGCCTTTATTAAATATTATATCTCTGAAAACTGTCTGATGTATACAGATGTTCAAATCTGCGTCTAAGTGATAATACACTTTTATTTTTTGGATAAAGAGGACAATAAATGATGGGCCAAAGAAACAGTTTCAAATGTGACTGGGAAAAAAAATGCTTAACCAACATGTTTTGGCCCAGTTATGAATATGGTGCACAAAATACACATAATATATGTGCATTTACAACAATAACATGCATGTTAAATTGTATTGTATTCTCTATTTATATACTGTACTGAGGGATACTGTACTTTGGAAAGCAAATCTTATTTTATTTAAATTCAGCTTTAAATAAATGGATGGAGACCCTGAGAAAGCCCTGTCCTGTAGCAGCATGTTCCCTCTCAGAGCCAGTTTGATCCTACACACACAGACACACACACAGACACACACACACACACACACACACACACACACACACACACACACACACACACACACACACACACACACACACGCACACACACACACACAGGGTTCAGGTGTATTCACACTTCTGTCGTGTGTTCCCTTCACTAACATGACTTCTTCATTCACACTTTGTCACCATGGCGACACTAGAACACCGTATGTCAAGCTCTCAGTCATATGACATCATCGTTACTTTGCACGAATGGGTGTTCTTGTGTCACCATGGTGACAGATTCCGAATCAGAACCAGGAATCAGAATTCTGACCCTGGCGACTCTGGAACTCACCTAAGTTATCATTAAGTTACAGCTAGGAATGTAATAAACAAGTATGCACATTATTATTGTAATGTAATGTAAATGCATTAATATACAACATGCAACCATGCTCCATCTTTCAATGCACCACGTGGTCCTTGGTCTGGAAAATGGAGGTGACCCCTGCTTTAGCCTGTATATATAATGCATTATGAAAGTAGTATTTTCAATGCATTTTTAAAACTTTTCGGTGTGTTATCTGATGGACTGAATTATGCAGAACAAAAGAGTGACAGAACAAGTGTATCATCGATACTTATGGCGCTCATTTGAATTCTGCAGCGGTTCTGCTGAGGATAAAAGACGGAATATTTTTGTACTTCATGACAAAACTTTAACAAAACGCTAAACAGAGAGAACGCCAGATCCAGGACCCAAGAGACTCAAGAGAAGTGCGTTGTGTGTGTGTGTGTGTGTGTGTGTGTGTGTGGAGGGTGTTTGGGGTTGGCGGGGGTGTTAGATTAAAATCTGTTGAAAAGATGAGAGAGAAAGGAGTGAAACAATGACAGAGCGAGAGGAGGTTCGTGCGTTGATATTAAACCTCAGCGGGCGTCACTCGATAATGCCAATGCATAAATGCTCTTGTTTGATCATTTATTATATCATACTTCATTAACTGAACGAACACAATACCAGCATATCCTTCCTTCCTGTGAATATATTAATGTATGTTTATGTAAATACAGTAGATATAGCGAGGTCTCTTGTGAGTTCATATGAATGACCTACAAAGATGTGTGTGTGTGTGTGTGTGTGTGTATGTGTGTGTGCTTTCCTTTGGGGACATGCAAGAAGTCCCCAGTTGGAAAAAACTATTGATAAATAAAGCAAATCATTTTAAAACATGCAGAAGATTCATGTTAGCATTCAAGACATTTCTATTCATTTGGCTCAAAGTGAAAATACACACATTCAGTATGTCAGTATGATAATAATCTCAAACTACATATATATATATATATGATTTTATATAGAAAAAAGACTACCATTCAAAAGTTTCGGGCTACATTTAAATAAAAAGAAATTAACACTTTTATTTAACAAGGATGCATTAAATTGATCAAAAGTAAAAGTACAGATATTTATAATGTTACAGTAGATTTCTATTTCCAATAAATGCTAATATATATATATATATATATATATATATATATATATATATATATATATATATATCACAAAAATATGAAGCAGCATAACTGTTCTCAACATTGATAATAATCAGAAATGGTTCTTGAGCAGCAAAGCAGCATAATGATTTCTGAAGGAAATAAATTATATATATAACAATATTACCTAAACTTTTGAATGCTATGTCTATAATATACGTATATTAATAAAATAATAAGCAAAACTGATGTGCAGTGTTCATTAAATTCTAATGCGACTCATCCAATCTGTTTAGAGCTGTAACTGTCTTTTTTAATAAAGTTATGTGCTCTATTATGTTTACAAATACTCAACATTGACTTTTTGATGAATTTCCAACATCTTCCCTCTATCAGCACCTCTGCTGAAGCGTATAGGTTTGTTTCAAAGGCAGTCGCATCTCAACACACACACATAAACAAGACATGCTTCGACAAACACACACACACACAACAACAGTCGCAGACACACAACCCACTCTCTCGGTTTCTCTTTAATTTTGCATGGCTCTCTCACTCTTAACTGGCATTCACAGTGCGGCGCTTTGAACTAGTGCAGTGCAGGATGGCAGATTACCCATGAGACCCTGATCAGCTTTGAAGCCCTGCTTTGATTCCCCTCCACACACTGACACACACCCACTCCTTTCTCTCTCTCACACACACACACACTCAGCCTGTGCGACCTCCGTCGTTTGACTTCAGCTATTCAGTTCACTGTCACAAACCCTAAAGACTCTCATAGAACAACAACTGCTCACAATGCAATTATAGTGCAGAACACTGCACACACACACACTCGGTATAAGGTGAGAAATTGACCGTTTTTTTATTTTCATTTGACAGAAATTTACATTTTATTCAGCAAGGACGCATTAAATTGATAAAAGTGACAGTACAGACATTAATAATGTTACAAAAGATTTCTATTTCAAATAAATGCTGATCTTTTTAACTTTATATTCATCAAAGAATCCTGAAAAAAAAGGGTTCCACAAAAATATGAAGCAGCACAACATCCATAACAATCAGAAATTATTATTAAACATATTAGAATGATTTCTGAAGGTCGTGTGACACTGAAGACTGGAGTAATGATCACACGAATAAATTACATTTTCAAATAGAAAACAGTTGTCTTAAATTGTAAAAATATTTCACAATATTATTGTTTTTTTCCTGTATTTTTGACCAATTAAATTCAGCCTTGGTGAGCAGAAGAGACAAAAACTTCTGTTCTGTTTAAAAACATAAATACATCTTACCAACCCAAAACATTTGAATGGAAGTGTATTTGGAAGTGTTTAATACAATCAATGTTGCATGTCAGAAAATGTGTGTGTTATTTATTCTTACTTGCGTTTCTGTGCTTTAAAAATCAGTTACTTAGTTACTCTTTGGAAAGTGATGCGTTTCGTTACTGTTTCTAACCTGGGTCAGCGGCAAAGACATTGTGAGATTACACAGATTAAACACATAATAGTGTGTAACATAATAGGTTTGCTAAATTTTCTGAGTTTGAGTTTAACTGTTTTTTTTTTTTGAGGAATACTGAATCTGTGCAAGTGAGGCACGTAAATGCACGCTCAAATTTAGTCTAGAACTGCAATCAATGTTCACACGAACTCCTGATTTCTCTCAACATGGGGACAGAAGAGATGTCAGTCAAAAAATAGGAAAACAATGTAACCCGTGTTACTTATTTGAGATTACATTACTCGAGATACTTGTATAATGCATTACCCCCAACTCTGGATACTTGGAAAAAGGGTTTTTCACAGCGATGTCACACTCATTTTTGCTTCCCAAGAGAACAGTTAAAGGAACACTCCGACTTTTTGGGACTTTAGCCTATTCAACTTATCCCCCAGAGTTAGATAAGTCCATACATACCTTTTTCATCTCCGTGCGTGCTATAAGTCTGTTTGACGCACCCACCGCTAGCCTAGCTTAGCACAAAGACTGGATGTAAATGGTTGCAGCTAGCATACTAATCCAAATAAGTGACAAAATAACACAAACATTTTCCTATTTACATGTTGTGATTTGTATAGTCACAGAGTGTACAAAAAACAAAGTCACATGAGACACAGACATATTTTAACTGTATAAATACTGGGAACTATATTCTCTGAAGGCGAAGCACTGCTACTTGGGCGGAGTGATAACCGCAGCACCTGAGACGCGCCGTGGTGAGGAGCAGAGAGTTCGTTCAGAGCGCGTCTCAGGTGCTGCGGTTATCACTCCGCCCAAGTAGCAGTGCTTCGCCTTCAGGGAAATGAGGGAATATAGTTCCCAGTATTTATACAGTTAAAATATGTCTGTGTCTCATGTGACTTTGTTTTTTGTACACTCTGTGACTATACAAATCACAACATGTAAATAGGTAAATGTTTGCGTTATTTTGTCACTTATTTGGATTAGTATGCTAGCTGCAACCATTTACATCCAGTCTTTGTGCTAAGCTAGGCTAGCGGTGGGTGCGTCAAACAGACTTATAGCACGCACGGAGATGAAAAAGGTATGTATGGACTTATCTAACTCTGGGGGATACGTTGAATAGGCTAAAGTCCCAAAAAGTCGGAGTGTTCCTTTAAAGGGGTGGTTGAGTATGATTTCACTTTTCTAACTTTAGTTAGTGTGTAATGTTGCTGTTTGATCATAAACAACATCTGCAAAGTTACAACGCCCAAAGTTCAAAGCAAAGGAAGATATTTGCTTTTAAACAAATCGTTAGAACAAACGGCTGGTAGAGACTACACAACATTTCTCCCGGGTAAGTGACATCAACAACCCTTTATATTTGCATAAACCCCGCCCACGGAACACGATTTATAGATTATCAAGACAGAATATGCTAATCAATGACTAGAAGATAACTAAGCTACATAAATTCATCAACTAACCATTTTCAGTGCATGTGTGTGTGAGGTAAAAGGACACAAGCTGTTGAAGCTCCGCCCCCTGTGCCGGGAGCAGCAGCTCATTTGCATTTAAAGGGACAGACACAAAAACGGTGCGTTTTTGCTCACCCTCAAAAAGTGACAATTTTAACATGCTATATAAAAATATCTGTGGGGTATTTTGAGCTAAAACTCTGGGGACATCAGAGATTTATTTTACATCTTTTGAAAAGGGCATTATACCACCCAAGAACATTTTAATAATCTAAAGAACCCTTTTTCCACTATAAAGAACCTTGTGTGCAATAGAAATGTTCCATGGATGTTAAAGGTTCTTAATGGAACCATCGAGGCCAATAAAGAACCTTTATTTATGGATTTATTGATTGAAATGTGAACAACTTGATAAACATATAATTTTGAGGAAATTACCACATGAGAGTAAGTAAATGATGACAAAATAAAAGTAAATTGTTGGATGAATTATTACTCTAAACTGCGCAACTGTGATTCTGAAATCTCAACTATAACACAGACAGTGACCTCTGAGAGATTGGTAACCTGGGACACCTTAAACAATGACTTCTGATCAATACTACGTGAAATGGATTTATGATTTCATAAAGAGTAGTTTAGACTGAGGACACACACATAGAGCAGAGAGGACAGGGTCAGGGTCCTCAGGGTCAGGAAAGAGCCTCTGACCTTACAGAAGCTTTTAGCACATTCTCAAAGAGAAACCCTGTCGGTCTTACAGATAACACTCATCCACGCGTCTCTCTTTCATCTGCAGTTCTGCGCTGAACAGTGTGTGTGTGTGTGTGTGTGTGTGAGGTGGTAACACTGATCAAAGCTGCAGCTGAAACTTCTTGTCAATAGCTGATCGACGTTTAGCGCTCAATAAAATCTGTCAGATAATTAGAATGGCACGTGTTTAACGTGGACTAATCAATCACTTTTAACCCCTCTGGACACACACATGCACACACACACACACACACACACACACACACACACACACACACACACACACACACACACACACACGCACACACACACACACACACACGCACACACACACACACACACACATACACACACGCACGCACGCACGCACACACACACACACACACACACCAATATGACATTGTGATGTTAAACATTTAGTATAGGTGACCTAGCTAGGATCACATGTACACTAGCATCAATAGTTTTGTTCACCAAGGCTGTATTTATTTGATCAAAAATACACAAAAAAAGTATTGTGAAATATTATTACATTTTAAAATGGCTGTTTTCTATTTGAATATGAAAATAAAGCTGAATTTTAGTGTATTTTCTAACTGGTCCTGCTGAATGATATTACCATGATTTAAGGATTTTACTGTTAGGCCGTTTACTCCTGGTATTAAGATGCGTTTTGGTCGATCGGATCACAGGTAGACGAGAGAGACACATTCCCGTGTCTCTTTTGTCCACTTTCAACCACTTCTGTCTTTCAACCACTTCTATGGGTGGGTAAATGTATTTTTTCAGATCCTTCAATTTAATGGGGTGGTAAAGTATGATTTAACTTTTCTAGCTGTAGTTAGTGTGTAATGTTGCTGTTTGATCATAAACAACATCTGCAAAGTTACAACGCTCAAAGTTCAAAGCAAAGAGAGACATTTGCTTTTAAAGAAAAGGACTACAACAAACGGCTGGTAGGAACTACACGACATTCCTCCGGGTTAGTGACATCATCAACCCTAAAATGTAAGCCCCGCCCCCTGAACACACAGTCCATGTTGAGAAGAGGAAGAGTTGTTGTAGTCGAGCACATTTGTGAGTCAGCTCAAACTTTAGCATCCATCTTTTCACATGCAATAGAAAGTCACTGTGTGCGTCTCACAACAGTTCCTATACGAGCGATTTATAGATTATCATGACAGAATATGCTAATTGAAGATAGTTAACTCCACATCAGCAACATAAATTCATCAACTAACCAGTCTGAGACGTCCTGTTGCTTCTACATGTTGTGACTTCTTCTTGAGTCTCTCCATCATTGCCTGACTCCGTTTTAACATTAAAGGCAGAACAGTTTCTGTCATTTTAGTGTGTGTGTGCGTGAGGTAATCGCAGCTGCTGCTAACACACACGAGCTCTTGAAGCTCCACCCTCTGCAGCAGCTCATTTGCATTTAAAGGGACAGGCACAAAACGGTGCGTTTTTGCAAACCATCATAAAGTGAAACTTTAACATGCTATATAAAAATATCTGTGAGGGTATTTTGTGCTAAAACTTCACACACAAACTCTGGGGACATCAGAGATTTATTTTACATCTTGTGAAAATGGCATTTTACTAATAAGCTCGCACAATTTACAAATGAATGCTTTCTGCTCTGAGCCGCAAGTGTTAGAAATCAGGAATGATGAGAGAACATTGTGCTTGGTACGTTTTTTCATCTTCAGTTCAAACCAAACATCGGTCTTCAGCTGACAAAGTTTAAATCCCGCCTGACTCGCGCGCTTCCCATAATGTTTGGATGTTCGAACACATTCGACCACATACTGTAAGCGTTTACACAATGAAAGCAATCCAGTCGAGTGTCCCTAGAAGTGGTTGAAAGTGGACAAGCTCAAAACGTTTAGACCCGTTTACACCAGTATTCAGTGCTGTCCGCTGGTGATCTGATCGACCATAACGCATCTTAATACCAGGTGTAAACAGGGCCTTTGTCACATCAACATGAAAATAACAGCAGCATTTGATCAACCAATGGCGTGTCTTTGGGGCGGGACTATATGACTGACTGACCAATGGCAGAGGGGGAAGTGTTCTATGTTGGGAAAGCTGTTAGAAACCAGACATTATTTTTGCAGTTACACTTGGCGATGCTGGAAGCACATAAATAATAGGAATGTTTCACATTGTCTGTGTTCACTTAAAGGTTTGTTTTGAAATAAAGCCCCAGCAGTGATTATAATATTTGCTACACATTTGAAACACAAGAAGAATTTATGATTTATTGACTCATTGTTTAAATTTTGTTATTTTTTAACCAAAAGAGTAGAGTACCTTTAAAGACAAAAAAGAGGAAACACTTCACAGAATAAAGTACACCATCCAGGTAACCTTATAGTATGCACTATGATTTGGAAGGCACTCATTTCAATTTTGTGCACTAATTAGGAAGGATGTAGGGAGAGAAAGACAAAAAGAGAGAGAATGAGAGTGAATCTGTGAAAAGACTTCATTAACGGCGGGTCATTAAGATGGTGATGCCTTGATAAATACATCATCTTGACCTTGACAAACACACACCATCTGAGGGCCTGCGGGCTCGTTTATACTGAATATCCCAGTTAAGCACACACACACACACGCAAACACACACACAACATAAAACTTAAATATAAAAACATATTAGATGAACTGATCAAAAGACATTTTTTAAATGTTGCCTTGTCAAATGTTGCTTGTGAGTTTATTACTCAGGAGAAACATCTGAGAACCAGGAGACTTCAGCATTTTACACCTCAAACAAACCGTGTTTGTGTGTGTGTGTGTGATGTTTTCATTTGCCCGTGTGTGGCATCTGTCAATGTGTCTGACCGGATGAGACTGTTACCGTGGAAACAAATCTGTCTTTGATTTATCAATGCTATCAATGACAGGGGTGAGTTTACTGCTGTCCTGATCAAACACACACACACACACACACACACACACACACACACACACACACACACAGATGTGGTGTTTGGCACGTATGGATCTGTGTCAGCAGAAACACAAGACAGAGTGTCAGAGACACAGTTTCCAGGAGGTCAGTTCTTACTGTACGATATGTGTGTGTGTGTGTGTGTGTGTGATACACTAATGCCAGAGAGAGAGAGAGAGAGAGAGAGAGAGAGAGAGAGAGAGGGTTATGTGACGAGAAGATTCTGGATGTAAAAGGCTTTATCTCGACAGCATACAGTAACTTTTCTGCATCTTTTAATTTTGAATCCATTAGATTCCACAAGAGGGCGCCACACCGGGTCTCTCATGTCTATGATCTCTAACTAACATTAGCATTTTTATATTTGATCAAACTTTCTCAGCGCAGAAACTCCGGAGAGTTTCCAATGTACAGGTTTTTTTTTTTTTTTTTTTTTTTACATTTTATTTAAATATTAAAACCTCTGGAGACTCATTCACATCTTTTGATATACAGTATAAGGCTACAAAAACATACTGTATTTTTATTAAAACCAAAACAACTAATTTTATAGTTGTTAATATAATGTATATGTTATTTTTGTATTATAGTATTTATTAATATTCAGACATTTTATTTTTAATATATCAAAAAAAGTAACACTTTATTTTACAATGTCCTTGTTACACATTACATGTAGTTAATAACAGTATATTATGCATAATTACATGCAACTAACCCTATTACTCAGCACTTAAATGTATAATTACACTGTAACACAGACACCTTTAAATAAAGTGTAACTAAAAACAAACACATCATGACATAATATAATAGGCCTAAATAAATATGGTTTTTGTGTATTAAAAAGTTGTTGGCCATAAAAAAATTGTTGTCCATTCGAATCAGAGTCAGGGAAAAGTATGCAGTATGCCATGTATTAAGTATTAATATGTTGGTACGTCATTCACTCTCTCATGATCACATGGTCACTGCATCGGGGTCAGATTAATCCAGCGGTGCATAATCTCAATCCTAATCTCCAGTCTCTCACAGATCACACACACACACACACACACACACACACACACACACACACACACACACACACACACACACACACACACACACACACACACACACACACACACACACACACACACACACACACACTTATATAAGAGAATTAAAGACTGAATAGTTTATGTAGACACATAAGAGACAAATAAACCCCCAGCAGGACGGTTCAGAAATCTGGCCTGAGAGTTTTCATACCGGGGCGTTTAACAGTGACAGATGTGACGTCGTGTCACTGACGTCTCGGCCTGTAACACTTCACTGGAAAACAGAAGCTCAGACCTCAACAAACATCCAGGTTGTTTAAGTTCAGGTGTATCAGGCAGAATGAAACACAACTGGTGTAGTCATAACCTTAAAAAGAATATTTCAGTGTTTCCAAACTATGTTTTCACCAATAAAATCTAAACGAAATTATATTTTGCATTAGCATTACACATTGTGACATATTTGTATGTAATCCTCTTTATTCTTAATAAAGATTTTCATTCAGAGGGTATTTATAATTTAATATATATTTTAATACAATAGTAAAATATATATATTATTATAACATTCAATATATTTTTACTGTTTAAAAATCTTTTATTTATTTATTTAAATATATTATTTTAAAAAGAAATGCTTTTCAGGAAACACAATCAATACTTGTGTGTGTGTGTGTGGGGGGGGGGGCTTAAATTTTTTAAAAAATCTGCAAAACGCTAAAAATAACCTGTAAAATATAAATAACCTGCGCAATTACGCATCTTCTGAACGAGTACAGAATCTCTGGATCAAAAAAGTTTTTGTTTTTTTTACAGTCTAATATCAAAACACAAAGACAAAAAAAGGAGCAGAAACAAGCGATAAAAGCATTGCTTATGCACGTTGCGGTCTTTGAATTTACCGATTTTCTCAGCTTTTTGTTCAAAATGTAGCTTTTTTATAAAATTGTTGATAAAAAAATAACCCTTTTTTTTGTTTGTTTAAAAGGAAAGGCTTTGTTCTTTCTATTGATATATTGCATGTTCAGGTATTCAAAATATTCTGAAGGCCATGACACTTTTTGTGAGAATTATCAAAGATTCTGGCAGTGGCTTTAAAGGGGTCATGAACTGGCTTTAAACATTTTTTATATATTGTTGTCTGAAGTCAACTTATGACGTTCACTTGGTTTTTACATTCAAAAACATCCAAATGAATAAGTAATATGCTATTTTCTACCCTGGTTTTGAGCCTAGCTCCTGAAACGCTGAGTTTTTATGGGCGTGCCGCATTGAAGACTGAGGTGAACCAACCCGATCTCACGGCAATTCGTACGAATTTTACGAGGTGGCTAATTCGTACCAATTCATACGACCTCACTCGTACGAATGTGTACGTTTTTTGCTAAATCGTACATATTTTACGATTTGCCAAAATCGTATGAATTCATACGAATGACCTACTCCTGACCCCGCCCCTAAACCCAACCGTCACGTGGGTTTAGACAAATCGTACAAATTCGTACGAGTGAGGTCGTACAAATTCGTACGAATTAGCCACCTTTTAATCACGCGTACAAATTCGTACGAATTGGTCGTGAGATAGCGTTGGGTAAACGCCCACTGCTATGATTGGATAACAGTTTTTGCATATTATAATGAGTTTCATGTAATGCGCGAGTCAGTGGGCGGGGCTAAACAGGCGGTGTTGAAGTGGGCGTCGATCTTCTTCTGCGGAGGCGGGGTTTGAGACCATGTGACGTCATAGATCAACACTTTGTAAAACCTGTCGTTCGCTGGGCCTGCTGTCAATAAAAGCTTTTATTGGACTAACAAGGAAGTTTTCAGTTCTGAAACTTACAGGATATTCTTATATGATGTAAAAGCTCAAGGAACATTTGATTTCTGAGTCCATCACCCCTTTAAAAAAAGAAAGAAACCCTGACAGGGAAAGAGTTATGAAAGAGACAGGGGAAAGTTGGAGGAGTTGCAGCACATCCGGCCGTCACATCTGTCATGAGTGTTTTAGCGTGTGTTTCACATGTGCTGACGAGACGGACAGCTGAATAAACTCAACAGACACTCTGACATCATCACCACCTCATTCTCATCTCTCCTGACACACACGGCACAAAAGATCGCATGACTTCCTCTCAGATCAGAAACATCCTGACGTGCCCACCTCCGGATCTGTCCTACAAGGACACACACACACACACACACACACACACACACACACACACACACACACACACACACACACACACACAGAGGGCATTCCCAGCAGGCCTGTCGGGATGACCTTGGTTATCACAGTGTGTCACGAAACATGAACTCTCTCTCTCACACACACACACACACACACACACACACACACACACACACATGCACATGCGCACACACACACACACACGCGCGCACACACACACGCGCGCACGCACACACACACGCGCGCACGCACACACACACACACACGAGGAATCTTCTGATGAAGTCTCAGCACTTGGCATGGTCTTGATGGGATTGAAAGGAGAGTGTGTTTGTTCCTGCGGTGTTTGAATCGGATACTCTCTCTGTCTGTCTCTCCACCTGATCAATCATCTCGTCTGCTCAAGAAAAACACAAAAGAGGAGAAATGTGTGTTAGAGGGATGAGCTGACAGTCCGGAGAAGATGACAGGCCATGATTCCACTGACAAAATTTCAAAAGATCTGAATCACCATCACAAGGTGTTATCACATGACGAAAAAAAATATATACTGAGGAGCATTTGACAAAAAATGCACTGCAGCTTTTCTCAACCACAATCAATTTAGTTTAGTTATATATATATATTATAAAATAGATATGTATTTCTGTATATATGACAAAAATAAATCAACACGTTAATTAATTAGTGAAAAAAATTATGAAAAAAATATTCTTAAAATAATTTATTAAAATATATAAATAAATACAAATAATAAATTTTAATGGAATAACTATTTTATATAATTTCTTTATTATTTTAACAATATTTATTAATATAAAAAAAATTACACTACCAAAAGTTTGGGGTTGGCGAGATTGTTTTAAGTCTTTGAAAGCAGTCTCTTCTGCTCACCAAGACTGCATTTATTTAATTATATATTACACACAACACACACACATATATATTACACGCAAGCATAAATATGCAACATTTGCTTGGGCACTTCACCCCACCAGAAGTACATTAAGTGCAAGGCAAGGTGTGTGTGTGTGTGTGTATTGTAGGAAGTTCACCAGATCAAACTGATCATCTCAATATATGAAATAAGCTTTGAGACTGTTTACCAAAAGACAGAAATAATCACACAACACATGAGAAACAGAGAGAATATTCATAACGCTCCAGCTGGACATATTTTTTCATGAATTCCCAGCTAACAAAATTATGTTCTAAGAACGTTTTGCTAACATTCACATTAATTTATAAAAACATTGTTTTTGAATGCTCACTGAACGTTTAAAATGTCCAATGTTTTTTAAATTATGTAAACTTTAACGGAACATTCTTTTTTATATAATTTTGTTACTTTTGAATGTTCTCTGAACATTCTAAAACAAGTAATAGGCTAACATCTAAACACTGTGAACTTCCAACTAAAACGTTTCAGGTAAAAAATGTCCATGATTGATATTTCTGTATAACTTTTTGAGAACATTAGACCATTACAACTTTGAACTAATGCTTTATTAGCGTTACTAGAAGAAAGTTTGTTCATAATCATAACTTTGAGTGAACCTTGCCAGAACATTAGCTAACGTTCTGAGAGAGTTCCCTGTTAGCTGGTTTACAGTTCCGATATCCCATAATAATAATGCACTTTATCCCCATAGTAACCCATAAGGTCTATTGCATTTTAGTAAGTTTAAAATGTATTTTAAGTGAGAGACAGACACAGACACACACACACACACACACACACACACACACACACCTTCAGGGGATCTGAATACTGTACATACACGTGCGTCCCACTGCAATTAAAATATCACTGAGACTAAACACTATTATGTGTGTGTATGAGATGAAAATCAGAAAATAGCAAACCATCACCTCCCACATCAACTAGCATCCACTGGCAACTGCTACTGTATGTGTGTGTGTGTGTGTGTGTGTGTGTGTGTGTGTGTGTGTGTGTGTGCAGCTTGTTTTGTTGTGGAAAGTCTGTTTAAACCAAGGGTATGTTTGATCCAGGCCAATTTAGAGGCCTTTACCAAAGTTTGTGTGTGTGTGTGTGTGTTGGCCAACAGATGTAAAATATTCCTCCTCCTGCGCTAATTATCAGCCCTGAACTGCAAGCAGAGACAGACCGCGTGTGTGTGTGTGTGTGTGTGTGATGATTCCTTCTCTCCGCAGGCATGGACGCCCTCTATATTACACAATCTTGTACACACACACACACACACACACACACACACACACACACACACACACACACACACACACACACACACACACACACACAATATCCCAGAATTTATTTAATTAACAGCAGCTCGGGCCCAAAACTAATGAGCTCTTCCTCTCTCTCTCTCTCTCTCTCTCTCTCTCTCTCTCTCTCTCTCTCTCTCTCTCTCTGTGTGTGTGTGTGTGTGTGTGTGTCGAAGGGAAGGAATCTACCAGAGGAAACTCACACTCTGAACTCTAAACGCTACGGTGAGTGAAATCATTAAACTCCAGAAAGAGTGACGGAAGAAAAAGATGAACTGATAAAGAGGATGGTGGGGAAAGATAAAAAGAAGCGAGTGTGTTTGCGGGAGAAAGAGAGATGATTTAAGGACAGGTTCTCTGGTGCAGTCATTCAGGGATGAGGCAACTATTTGAAACTGCTCCCATTTTAAATGAGCGAGAGACAGCGATGGTTACAGTGATATGATTTCTAAAGCAGAGAGACGTGAGGCATAATGCACAAATATACACATGTGTGAACGCAAGTGTTTCCAGTCACGCTAGTTCATTCTTATGTCTCGTTGTGTTTGATATTCATAACAAGTGTGGACAAGACATTAGCATAAGCATGATAACATCCGTTTGTTATCATGTAACCAGAAATATAGTTTTTCTCTAAACTGTAACCAAAAATACAGTAATATTGCGAAATATTATTACAATTTAAAACAACTTTTTTCTATGTGAATATTTATTAAAATGTAATTTCGAGTCACGAGATCCTTCAGAAATCTTTCTATTATGATGATTTGCTGCTCAAGAAACATTTCTGATTATTATCAATGTTGAAAACAGCTTAATATTTGTGTGGAAACCGTGATGTAATACATTTTTATTTCAGGATTCTTTGATGAATATAAAGTTCAAAAGAACAGCATATACTTGAAAATATAAATATTTTGTAACATTATGAATGTCTTTACTGTCACTTTTGATTAATTTAATGCATCCTTGCTGAATAAAAGTATTAATTGCTTTTTTCAAAACAACAACAACAACAAAAATCCCACAAGGACAGAGGAAAGCATAAGCATATTGCATTTGATTCATAGTATTTTGCTTGGTTTTAAACTGACCCGTCTCCCTCGAAATGGATCTTTCTTATGCATTGATATCCATCAAACGCTCCACTTGTGTAGAAAGCATCTTTTGTTTTCACATATTTGCATGTGCACACACACCACAGGCATAAAAGAACACACCACGTGTATTAATTGATAACCAGAAGACAAAAATGGGGTTTTGTGTTAGTGTGTAAGTGTACACAATCTACACACATGTAAAATGTGTGATGTACAGTGCATCACAA
>NC_136892.1:29931298-29936298 GCF_949152265.1 Phoxinus phoxinus
TCTGATTGGTCAGAGGGCTCAGTCTGTTGTGATTGGTCTACTCTGCTCTGATTGGTCAGAGGGCTCAGTCTGTTGTGATTGGTCTACTCTGCTCTGATTGGTCAGATGACCCAGTCTGTTGTGATTGGTCTACTCTGCTCTGATTGGTCAGATGACCCAGTCTGTTGTGATTGGTCTACTCTGCTCTGATTGGTCAGATGGCCCGGTCTGCTGTGATTGGTCTACTCTGCTCTGATTGGTCAGATGGCCCAGTCTGTTGTGATTGGTCTACTCTGCTCTGATTGGTCAGAGGGCTCAGTCTGTTGTGATTGATCTACTCTCCTCTGATTGGTCAGATGACCCCCGGTTTGTTGTGATTGGTCTACTCTGCTCTGATTAGTCAGATGACCCAGTCTGCTGTGATTGGTCTACTCTGCTCTGATTGGTCAGAGGGCTCAGTCTGTTGTGATTGATCTACTCTCCTCTGATTGGTCAGATGACCCCCGGTTTGTTGTGATTGGTCTACTCTGCTCTGATTGGTCAGATGACCCAGTCTGTTGTAATTGGTCTATTCTCCTCTGTTCACTGGCAGGGAACGAAGACCATATAGGCTGGGAATGGCATTATGCAAATTTGTTACACACCTATGTAGCTTCAGCGGAAAGTAAGACTGGAATTACTGATGACTCGTTTCAGGCACTTCAGAATCGGTTCTTTCTTTTCGGAGACAATAACACCATTTATCTGCACTGTGATCTTTGAAACTTTGAGACCTTTTACATTCACAAACAGCAATATAATACACTACACTACAAAAAGCATATTAGGGGCACTTTAATCACTGAATCATGTAATCAAAGTCTATTTTAAAATGAAAATGCATCTTATTATCATGTGTGTCTTTTTCTGCACTGTAATTTTTTTTTCAGCAGATTATTGAAGAACATTTTACAAGAAAACACTATTTCAGTCGTTCTACTTCAAAGTGTCACATGTGTTACTTGCCATTTCTTTGTAATTATTTGTTAATTTACTAGCAATTTCTGTGTGAAAATTGCTTCAAAGTTTTTTTCTTCAGTTTTTAGTGTCTAAGCTGCAAAATGAGCCAAACAAATAAGAATAAAACAAGCAACAAATGTCATCCAACTAAACATTGCAAATATTTCCAAGATTGGGCGCTCATTATTAAAAAAGATCTGTCCTAAAGAGTAAACTTCCAGTGATGCTGGTCATGTTAATGAGAGAGACGTTTGCTGTGGTGTGAAACGACAGCGGTTTCATCTTGCTCTGTTGAAAGAAATGATAAACCAATTACTTGACTTATCACTGGCGGCAAAAAACAACATAAAACATATAATATTACATAATATGGATGTCTTGAACATGGTTACTATGGTAACATCTCAGTTAGACCCTAATGAGCGGCGCCCCTTGGTTCATGAGTTTGAGCTCCACCCACAGCTGACGTCACAGTGTCTAATTTAATAATCAACAGTGGGACATTTACTTCAAAGCGACTTACAAATGAGGATTAAAGCAAGCGAGTCATCGTGAAGAGCCAAAAACAATGCAAGAAGTGCTCAAAATACAAACTTCAGGCATTGCTCAGAGTAGCATAAGCCAGACGAGGGAAGATTAAAGATTTTTTATTATTATTATTATTAGGTGAAGTGCTAAAACACTTAACCAGCAAACAGTCAGTCTTTTATAAACTTTATCAGTATTTCATTGTATTTACATTTTATCAACATCAACAGTTCAACTATTTTAGATTGAAAATATTGTTTTTGGCACAAAGCACAAGGATACTGACTGCAAATATGTACTTGTTAAAAGTCCATATTAGCTGTTTTTGTATGTCAAAATATCCCAAAATAAGGTCAAAAGGCACAATCAAAAAAATTTAATTAAAATAATAATAAAAATGTAAGATTTGGTGCTCATTGTGAAAAAATAAAATGTAATTTATATTTACAGTGATGCTAGACATGCTAATGAAAAATACATCTGCCATCTGTCATTAGCAGTGTAAAATAAAATAAAATAAAAATACATTTATTTATTTTTCGTAATTTAAATTTACAGTGACTCTAGACATTTTAAAGAAAAAGACATCCGCCATCTTTCATTAGCAGTATAAAATAAAATAAAATAAAAATTAAGTATTATAAAATTAAAGTAAAATCAAATGTATTTATATAAAAAAGATTTGGAGCTCATCATAAAAAAGAAAATGTCACGAAAAGTACATTTACATTTTTTTTTTTTTAAATAAGTGTTAAGTGACCAAGTGTCCGTATACTGCACTGCACTTGAGTTAATATCATGAGCGTGCAGTAAAGATCGTTCTGAGGAATTGTGTGTGCACTGGGGGTCTTTGGTTAAAGAAAGCGTGAAATGGTCAGGGTCTGGGGAAAAGGCAACCGATCAATCATACGAGGACAGCCACTGATCCATTTATATCTCTCTGAGTAAGCAAAAACCACCACACACACACACACACACACACAACCCTAGAGACACATAAACTAAACAAATACAAAGACCCTCTAAACAATGCAAACACATGCACATAATTAAACACAACACACATTTATGCATGCTCAAACACACACTCACAAACACTGGAGTTTTTGAAAGGCACCTCTAAATGTTCAAATCGATTGGTCGACTCAAGGTCGTCATGGCGATTACCTCAGCCAAATTCAGCCGAGTGGAAGAAGTGGACGTTAGGAGAGCGAGAGTATTGGGTCAGTTACTGTTCATGGACTGAACAAGGTCCAAGATGAACAAACCTTAAAGGAACACTCCACTTTTTTGGGGAATAGGCTCATTTTCCAACTCCCCCAGAGTTAAGGCCATTGCACAAATTCGCATCCGAAATTTTCGCACGTTAAAAAATAAATACGACCTCACGTTATGATATGTCAAGCACGCTTGCACACTGCCTCCGAAACTTTCGTCCGTCATAAAAAGAATCGAAACGGGTTTGATTTTCTGCGTTTTTCGCATCCGTAACAAGCAGTTTGAATGTTTTTTTGACATTTCAGAGCCACCGAATCACGAATACGAAAAAACGCATACAAAATTTCGGACTCAGTGTGCAATGGCCTTAAAACAGTTGAGTTTAACCGTTTTCAAATCCATTCAGCCGATCTCCGGGTCTGGCGGTAGCACTTTTAGCATAGCTTAGCATAGATCATTGAATCTGATTAGACCGTTAGCATCTCTCTCAAAAATGTCCAAAGAGTTTAGATATTTTTCCTGTTTAAAACTTGACTCTTCTGTAGTGACATCGTGTAATAAGACGGACAGAAAATGAAAAGTGATTTTCTAGGCCAATATGATATAGGAACTAAACTCTCATTCCTGCGTAATAATCAGGAAACTGCTGCCGTACCAGCAGTCGTACTTTTTATTTTCTGTCGGTCTTATTAGTACACGATGTAACTACAGAAGAGTCAAGTTTTAAACAGGAAAAATATCAAAACTCTTTGGACATTTTTTTGAGAGAAATGCTAACGGTCTAATCAGATTCAATGATCTATGCTAAGCTATGCTAACGGTGCTACCGCCAGACCCGGAGATCGGCTGAATGGATTTGAAAACGGTAAAACTGTTTAACTCTAGGAGAGTTGGAAAATGAACATATTTCCAAAAAATATGTTTTTTATGTAAGTTTCTTTAATATGTCATCCGTAATGCACTCTAACTTCGGCCAATACACAACCTAACAATGTCCTAGAATAGAAACCACATTTAACAGTACAGGACATAAGTGTAAAGCACCAGTCAGAACACCTGAGGAACTTCATAGTTAAACATGACTTACTTTATAAAATAATCTAAATTTCGAATCTGATATAAAACCTAGTTTATATGTTACCGTCGTTCTTCTCTCTCTCTTTCTAATTCTCTAGGCATTTCCCCCAAACCTCTTGCCTTCCTCTCTCTTTTGCCCTCTGTCTTTTCAGAAGAACAATGCATCTGTGGTGCATAAATTATTTTAACTTTGCAGCCCCCGGGGCTCTACATCCCATAATTATATGTCTGTTTAGCATGGTAACCACGGTGATGCCAACACTTCCCCTGGCTCTCTCTCTCTCTCTGATTTGCTCTATGGCATAACAGTGATAGCACTTTCCAATTCCTCAACGGGTTTTGTGCATAAAGATCCAAATCTAAATTGTTATTCTTTAAAATATTAAAAAGCAAGCAAATTTTCAAATATGTTTCCCCATAAACAAATACATATACGAGTGTTATTGAGACCATTGAGATACTATTCTTGTTTTTATTTTTATTTCACTTAAAGGTTTAGTCAGTTTGCGGTGTTTTATAATTTTTTTTGTTTTAGTTTCTTTTAAAAAAAAAATCTATATAGTTTTTATTAATTTTTATTTCATTTTTAGTTATTTTAGTACAAGTTTTGTACAAAACTAAATTAAAATGAGAAATGCTTTCTTGGCAACAAGCTGAAATAAAATATGTTTTTTTTTATATATTTTATTTTATTTCCGTTAATGTTTTATGGTTTTAATTTGACTAAACTATAAAAAAATACAATATATATATATATATATATATACAATTAAATTAAATAAACTATAATAAAAAAAAAAAAAAAAAAAAAAATAATAATAATAATAAATAAATAAATAAATAGTCACGGTTTTGTTCACGTCATGTCTGCTTCCTTGTCTGTCATGTGATCCCTTGTAGTCATGTGATCCTGCCATGTGTCTTGTCATGAGTTTATTGTCTGATTGTTTGATCATTGTTCACAGGTGTCCCTTGTCTGGTCGTTAGTCTTGTATGTATTTAAGCCCTCATGTTTGCCTGTGTCTTGGTCAAGTATTGTTTCCTGTAAACCACTGTTAGTAAGTCTTTGTCCATGTCATATTTTCATGCCACGCCTTGTTTATTGTTATGTTTTGTTTAATTAAAGCTGCACTTGGGTTCTCTTAAAACTTGCCTCCAGTGGATCCACATTACAGAAATAGATAAATAAATAAATAAAT
>NC_136892.1:29941298-29958798 GCF_949152265.1 Phoxinus phoxinus
GGGGGTAAACCAGAGAGCTGACGTAAATCAGCCGACCTGTTGGCCTTAACGGGAACTCAGAAATACTGTATTTGCATATCAGAACACACACTGACCCCAAAAAGTCTGGACCCTTAAGCCGCACTGCATGGGGCACATTCAGTGCATAAATAACAAAAATCCAAGTTTCTGTACGTGCATGGGTCTCAAATGCTGTAGGATCCTTCAATTTCTTCATCATTTCCGCTCTATGTCTTTCAGTCAACTGGTGTTTTGATGACTTTTAGTGAAGTCAGTTCACGCAGGTGTCTTATGAACTATAGTTTATCACATGAACTATCAACATATTCCACTAACAAACAAAACCCCAAAATGTCAGTATACTTTTTCTTTATTTTTATATTTTTTTAACATTGTAGGCTATATAGTGTTTTATCATTTCAAACCCACAAACATTGATTTGAAAAGTGTGCTTTTTTTTTAAGACACAGACACATTCTGGGGACAACTGAGACTAATATTACATCTTGTGAAAAGGGGCATAATAATTCCCTTTTAAAATAACTACTTTAGGTAAAGGTTACATGGATGTTAAAGGTTCTTCATGGAACCATTGAGGCCAATAAAGAACCTTAGCTTACTTGTAAAGGGTGATTTTTTTTTTAGTTGCTGTAAACCTATACCAGTCCTGAACACTAAACAGCAAATATTGCACTGAGTTGCTCTATCAGCATTTTTAAATGAAACTCCAAGGAAACTAAGAGTATCCATTAAAAAAGAAGAGGACAAATGTGAACCGTCAGAGGCTTTCCCAAGCAGGGAGGTCTGCATAAAAAATGCGGATTCCCTGGTGTCTCAAGCGCGGGGCGGTTTAGTTTCAGCCCCTCAGAAGACAGCAGAACAGCCGGGCCAGCCTAACTCAAACCCGCAGATAGTGATTGAGAGTGATGGTTAAATGGATTAGAGAGAGAGGGAGGGAGAGGGAGAGAGAGAGGAGGGAGATTTGCCATGAAGCTTTCTGCCCTTGAACACACAGGGCAAATCTGATCCAGTAAAGTAGACAGCACGCGCACTACAAGTCCATATTCTCACTTTTGGATACTTCGCACACACGCGCGCGCACATACACACCCTCCTCCAGTAATTCAGCATCTCCTGCAGAAGTAGGGCACCGTCCTCCCGTGACGAACCGACAGAGTGTGCATTAAAAAAACTCTCCGGCTGGGAGGAATAATAAAAAAAAAAACACGGAAGAACCGCATCCTCGCTGCGGGAGGCGATGCCGTTTCGGGCGCTCGGTGAGTCCATCTCAACTACTTCAGCAACCCGGATGCACGCAGCTCCCGTTTCAGAAGCGAGCCTGTCAACGCGTCTCACTTTTGATTAATGTTTGACACCCCAAAAAGTTGTTTCTGCTCGAGTTTAAACGTAAAAGCCGCTCTCTTACCGAGTTGCACCGCGGAATGTGTTTTATTGGAGCTCCATCTCGCAGTTCCTCATCTTTACACGCGGGACGCGCGCGCGCGCGACACACCCCGTCCGCTCTGCAGAGGGAAGACGATTTAAAACTGTTATGTGATGCTAAACTACAACAGTTATCAACTTTAGTCACGTTTTGTGTCACATTACGGATGTTGGATTACCTCCAGGGTGTGTACGAGGAATATCGATGCTTGTTTGAGATGTTTTACAGTACAGTGTACGGAGGAGGAGTAGCTGTTCTGTCAGCGAGTGGAACTTGTACGTTTTTACGTGAGGCAAAGCGAAAATATAATATCTAACAGTTTTAATTACTTTTCTATACTAAATTAATCTCTGCAATGATCAGACTGGTGGTGAATGAAGAATTAAAAACAACAGGAATGAGATTTTGCCGTTATGTAGGCTAGTATGCACTTATGTTCAATTTGGAGGTAAAAACTGGTACTGTAGTTGTGGCTGATATTGCAATCATTACGGTAAGACTTTATCGTTATAGTGTAATTACATATTTGAGTAGCCTACTCAGTAATATTAATTAACATATGGTTAGGGTAGGATTAGGGTTTGGTTGAGGGTTAGTTGCATGTAATTATGCATTACTGTTATTACTATGGTAAGTATGTAACAAGGATATTGTAAAATGAAGTGTTACCATAATGTACATTAACCAACCTACAGTAATTGAACTAGTAAATGTACAAATGACTTGCAGTTCACCAGAATTGGCCTCTCAAAGCCAGAGCTCAGTGTTACCCGCAGGAACATATAACACTAAATAAATCTAAAAACCTTTACTAATCAACATTAAATGTAAATAAATACAACATTTAAAATAAAACCTAAAAAAATGCTTTGTGCAGGGAATTATTTTTATTTGCAAAATGCATTACAGAGTTGAATATAATATATATATATATATAAAATTAAACAAGTTGATTAAATAGTAAAATCACCTAAATTGTCGGTTAAAACATTATGTGTTCTAGGCTACCTGATCTGACTTAAACATTTCTTAATGTAGTCTGGTTAATTCAGGTTGAAATATTTTGGACTTGAATAAAACCAGTTTATTCAATGGTTACGTTACCAGATCAAATACTTGTACATTCGCTGCATTTGCAACCTCTGAAATTGATGCCATCACTATGTGCGTATCATGTGAGACCAGTCCTAACTCCTCCCTTTTCCCAGCGAAAATGAAACGTAGTTCGTTCAGGAAACTATTTAACATATAATATCAGTACGCAATATATGGTAGTATCTGCGTGATACATAATGCACATCCCCTTCTCTGCTCTTCCTTGAAGTACTCCTGTCTTATATCATTTCTGCCTGTGTGTGTGTGTGTGTGTGTGTGTGAGAGTGTGTGTGTGCGTGCGTGTGTGTGTGTGTGTGTGTGTGTACCACGCATGTTCCTCACTCTAGACTCGTGTTGTATGCGAGATCAGCCATCTGTCCAGACTGGTGGCGGTTCACAGGATGACATGCAACGTCTGTTTAGGGGGGGTTTGGCAAATTAGACCATCAGCGGAAAGCATTGCTAGAAAAAAAAAAAACAGGCTGACATCAAGTGCTTGTGTGCGAGTGAACAAAACAGCAGTGAACTTGAACACTAAATGGTGTGGTGTTTGTTTCAGGACCATGGACAGCAGCCGCTGAAGTCTGAAGAATGAGCTCAGGCGGATACTTCTGACATTGGAAAGGGGGATACACACTTCATGTGTGGGACACACACCTTCAGCACATAAATATGCTCTGTGGTGACGCAGTCCAGGAGCTGCTATGGATGTAAGTCCGAGTAGAAGCATCACACGTCAGGACAGTGTCCAAACACACAGAAGTAAGACTTATACACACAACAATAAACTTGCTTTACAAGAATTTCCCTCAACCTCATAACAACAAAACACGTGCACATTTTTTTTTCTTCTATATATCTGACTTTTTCCTCTTGGAGTAAATGAAAGCATGACTGTGGCGAAGTTATGGGATGTTTTAACCTGACCGCCGGTGCTGCTGTTCCATGTTAACGCGTCCCACCTCTGAACCCACGGTGGTCCCTTTCCCTTCGGAAACCCCCTCTCGGTCACGTGCCTGCCATGCGTGCGCGCGCGGGACTCCTCTACCTGCTGGTGCACGTGCTGGCGAGAGCCCGAGGCCAGTACGACCTGTGCAAGTCTCTCGTGAGCACGGACGAAGGCGCCGTGTGGGAGCATTACGCGTGCCAACCCAAAACCCAGTTCATGAAGGAGTACATGCGCATCCGCGTGGAGCCGCCGGGCATCACCTGTGGGAACCCGCCGGAGAGATTCTGCACGCTGGTGAGTCCTCTGAACTGTATTTACTGTATGTTGGTAGTAAAAGTGGACTGGGTTAACTATGCTTAAAAATCCAGTAAGTGGGACACCACACATGACAGATATACTGTACCATCTAAAAATATATATAATTTTTTTTTTAATAAGTTAAAAAAATTATTCCGCAAGGATGCATTGAATTGAGCAAAAGTGACAAATACATTTAGAATGTTACAAAATATTCTATTTCAAATAAATGCTGTTCTTTTCATCACCGAATCCTGTATCACGGTTTCCAGAAAAATATGAAGCAGCACAACTGTTTTCAACATTGATAATAATCAGAAATGTTTTCCAAATCGGCATATCAGAATGATTTCTGAAGCATCATGTGACACTGAAGACTGGAGTAATGTTACGGAAAATTCAGCTTTGATCACAGGAATAATTTACATTTGAAAATATATTCACATAGAAAACAGTTCTTTTAAATTGTAATAATATTTCACAAATTTACTGTTTTTACTGTATTTTTGATCAAATAAATGCAGCCTTGGTGAGCAGAAGAGACTTCTTTCACAAAATCTTACTGACCAGGCTTGTGAATGGTAGTGGAGGTGTTCTGAGAAATCAGTCACAGTAAAAGTAACAGCCCATACATTATATCAATATTACCCCAGAAACATATCATATTGACATTCAAAAACAACCAGAAATAGTAGACCACCCGGGCAACTCTGGCCTGCTTTTGTCAACATGCCATGATCAGGGGACATACTAATTCTACTCCTGCATACTATTTAGGACAGATAGTGTGTGAAATAGGGAAGTAGGGTGTGATATAAATATACAGCATGCTAATTCCTGCTTCTCACGACCAGAAGTTCAAAGTTTACGTGTCACGTGGTCAGCAGGCTTGACAGTGATGCGTTTCTTCCTGCATGCCTCTTCCGCTCATTAGCCTGACAAAGACAATTAATTAAGTGACGTAACGTTTTCCCAGTAGCCGTAACGGACTTTCCTATAAGCTAGGAAGTGGGCGCTCAACACATTAAGATTACTGCTTACCAGTTGCACTTTGGTTAACTGCTAATGCATCGAGTTTGCACAAAATGAAAAAAAAAATCACTCAGAAATTGCTAGTAAATTTCACTATTAATGACAAAGAAACTGCAAGTAACATTTATTATTATTATATGATTATTATTGATAGCATTTATTATTTAAAAATTCAGAAAAATTATGTTTTACAGTGTTGGATTCTGCTTGGTGTCAAAGCTTTGTTTTAAAATAAAACTTGAAATATAATGATTATTGCCCAAACAGAGTGTGGTGTTGACTAACTACATAAAGAAGTAGTACACTAATCAAAGTGTCAATTAGGCCGCACTTACACCTCCAGTCTTGATGGCCAGTTCCCGATTTGTTGACTATATCTGACCAGATTACATCTTCTATTAAAAGTGACCCATATTTGATATCTGCATTTACACAATAAACTTGGCAAAACAACCCAAGGCTGGCGCACTGACCCGGAAAAGCTTAGGCCGAAAAGGAAATAAAAACGATGCGATTTGCAATGGACGCAGATGAAATTATAAAACAAGCTTTTGCTTTCCGCACCAAGTCAGCAAAACATCGGGAAAAATAAAGGATAGTAGAGCCTTAGTTGCAGCATGGGCACTGTAATGTAAAGAGTCATGTGATCGCGGTTTGAGTTTATTCAATGACGTACGAGTCGCATCGACAGGTGAATATCCGGTCTGTCTGCTTACATGGCAGACGCAAATACACATATCCGATTCATATCAGATTTTTCCCCACATATGAGTGAGGCCTGAAACCGATCTGAGAATATCGGAATCCGTGTGTTTTTTTTCCTTCTTATAAGTTCATGGGTCATATCTGATCTGTGCCACATGGGAGGAAAAAATCGGAATTGACCGTTCGCAAAGACCCGCCCCTGTTGCTAGGTCCGACAAACCATGCCACTCTCACGACACACTATATTCTAACGCAGTGAAAAATACATCGCGGAGTTAAGAGGAGACTGACAGACAGGACAGACCAGGTTACTTCTGGGTTATTTTTTGATATGAAACAAAGTCTCAACTTTCAAATTTGGTCATTTTTTTTAAGAAATGTAAACAATAAATACCGTTTTGTGGCTCTTTAATGTGTCGTGACAGATCGCTGTAGAGCATCAGTTAAAGCTGCTCGTGAACCGATCATCTCTTCCTTCTAGTTCATTTATAGCATCAAATAAACATGAATGAACATCAGGAGGAATGTTGTTTTATCCGCGGAAAGACGTCAGTACACTCCGCTTCTCAAGTTCAAATCCTCCAATGTTAATCTACTAACTCTCCTGACTGCTTTGTCAGACAAAAATGGCGGATGGCGGATTATGATTGGTCAGATCACCTGTCAATCAAACTCATGCGAAGGGTAAATTGGGTCACTTGAACCATGTAATGTAAGTGCAGCCTCAGTACCTGGGATAGGACGGACCTCAGGCAGATGTTTCCGGTTTGTTCGCCGGTCCATTTTTTTTTACCACCGTGGTCAAACTAAGCAGGGCTCGCAGAACGGTGCCAACCTGTGCCCATCATGTGGGCGGAGGTTTTGAAGCAGCGTTAATTTGATCAGGATCTGCCATGCCGGTCACCGACCGCAGCAGAAAAAATGCAGCTGAGGTCAGCATGCGTGGAGAGCAGAAGGCCGAGGTGTTGCTTACACACGGGGGTTAGTTGGCAGAGTCAGGCTCACAGGAACAGAGGACCGGGAGGATGTTGAATTTGGCCTCCCTAACAGAAGGTCACAGGTCAGCAGGCTATTCTCAAGGGCAAGGAGGTCACCTGGTGCACCTAAATTGAGATTATGCTGAAAAGATTCAGAATCAAAATATATTCCATCAGTCAATGAGTTCTGTTTGTTAAAGAGATTGAAATATATATTACTCTATATTGTGGGTGGTTGCCAAGGTGTTGCTATGCAGTTGTTCTGGGTGGTTTCAAGGTTGTTTGTTCCTGTCTGGCACAGGGAGAACAAGAGCATAAATAAATACTAGTGTCAAGGGAAAATGGGTAATACAACACTGATCAAATTATCCAGACACTGCAATGTCGCACACACACACACACACACACACACACACACACACACACACACACACACACACACACACACACACACACACACACACACATTTTGTTCACTTCAGATGATTAGGAAGGAATTGAGACTTTTTACAATGAAGCTGACGGGACTCTGCAGAGTTATTGGTCTCCTATGAGAGCCGGAAATGGACACAGCTCTCACACACTTAACAGTTAATGATGTGTTTAATGTTAGGTTAAAGGAGCCCCATATTCTCATACTCTCTCTCTCTCTCACACACACACACACACACTGTAGTGTAGTGACTTTTAAATTGAATGTACGGCTACTTTTATGGTGCTTTCTTTTTTGGTCATTTTTTAAGCTTGGCAGAATCTGTCTTTAATTGCATGGAAAAGAACAGTTTGGACATTTTGCAAAACAACTCCTTTTATGTTTTATTGTATGTAAACCATGTTATTATCACTTTAATGCTCCCTAGAAGGATTTGTTTGAATATTGTGGCATGCAAATTTACTCTGAAAATGTGGTTTCTTACTTAAACCCAGACTGGAAAAGCAAACGCACACTCACACATTTACACAATCACAATTTAAAGGGAAATCGTTCACCCAAAAATCATAATTCTGTCATAATTTACTGACCCTCATGTTGTTCCAAACTCACATGAGTTGGAATATGGTGCTCAAATTGTATGTATGACTACTTTTCTTATACTTTTATGATAGCATTTGATTCCAATTTACTGTCAGTGCATAGAAAAGTACAGTGTGACTGTAAAAAAAATCTCCTTTTGTGTTTTATGGTGTGTAAATCATGACAGAATGATCATTTTTGGGTAAACTATCCCTTTAAACACTAGATGGATTTGTTTGAATAGTGCGGCATGGAAAGTTACTTTCCTACTTAAACCTGAAGGGGAAAAGCTAACACACACACACACACACACACTTTAGCTTAGTTTATTAAAAGAGCTGTACAACAAAAAATAAAAAACAAACTTAAAACATAATAAAATATCTGAAAACCAATTGGACAAAATCATAATTCTGTCATAATTTACTAATCCTCATGTTGTTCCAAACTACACAAGGTGGAATATGGTCCTCAAATTGTTTTTATGACTACTTTTAAGGTGCTTGACAGCATTGGTCCATATTTACTCTCATTGCATGGAAATAAAAAATAATTTAGCAAAACATCTCCTTTTGTGTTTTATGGAATGTAAATCATATTTACATTATAATTTTTGGGGTGAACTATCCCTTTAAACCCTAGATGGATTTGTTTGAATATTGTGGCATGCAAAGTTACTCTGGAAATTTGGATTCTTACTTAAAGGGAAAAGCTAACACACACACACACACACACACACACACACACACACACACACACACACACAACCTCTGAGTCTCGAATTGTTGTGCTGGAGTCGTCCGTTAATGGACTGGCCTCTGGAATGTTCCTCAGGTCGTCCCGAGCTCTTTAATATTGATGAGGCCCTTAATGGTCCCGCAAGCAGACATCCACAGCGCGCCCGAACATTTTCCTTTTACATTCTAGACATGACGAGGTCGGGCAGGCTGGCACAGTCAGCACTTTAAAACAGACGGGATCCTCCCTAGCATCTCTCCCTCCAAGAAAATGACTAACGCAGACGACAGAGACAAGCGGGGTGGGAACCGAGCACAGTTAACCGACAGCCTGGTTAAAATGACTGCATTCAACTTTACAAATCTTTTGAAATACAGTTTGTGTTATGAAAACATATAGTAAGTTTCAGCGCTCACAACTTCATGTGCAGTCCAAAAAGAGCATCTATTAAAACTTAAATGCTAAAATTTCTTGTGAAATTTCACAATTTTCTAAACTTCAGCTAGATAAACTCATCAACCATGAACCAAACTCACACACACACACACACACACACACACACACACACACACACACACACACACACACACACACACACACACACACACACACACACACACACACACACACACACACACACACACACACAAGGAGGAAGTAAGACTATAAAAACACTATTATTAGAGAGAAAAAGAGGGAGTGTATACATTTTCCTCATTTTTGCAGGGTCATTAAAAACAAATATCCCATCCGGACATCACTTTTGGCCAATATTGTACATGTTTTAAATACCCTATAAGATATGATTTCTTTAAAATGACTTTCCTTTTTGTTTGATGTCACTAAGTACTAGTCATTTATAACCATCTGTCATATAGAGAAACTAAACATCCCAATGAATAAAAGTTCTGTCCTACATGTTTTATCTTTGCACAACACACTGTTTCAATCAGAAATATGTCAGATTACGCAAATGAGCTGCAAAATGCTGATTGTAATAATATCTCGCATCTCACAACAGCTGCTCCTTTTCTAGTCTGTGTGAGGTAGTGTGTGTGTGTGTGTGTGTGTGTGTGTGCATTCTTCTGCTCAGGGTCCAAAATGAACACGCACTGAGCTGGATACAGTATGTGAAACTGTCCTCTTCAGGGTTACTCCTCAGTAGGTTGATGAATTTAACTGCAATTTAATACATGGAAATCAAACTGTCTACTAAAGAAAACATCTGTCATGACTCAAAAACACTTCTACCAGTGGAAATTTATATATAAATATTTTTTTTTTCTCTTTAGAACATCATGTGGTGAGAAATATTTCTCTCACGAAGCCTAAATCATAATGTCTCTTCATGTTTATGTGACATCTGGCTTGTTTTGTACAGTATATGATGCTGCAATTGTGATAATGATCGCACTATTAGTCACAATAATGCATGGAAAACAGATAAATGAGTCCATTGTCAAAGATACAAAATGTATTTGTAATAAAATAATGCAAAATACAGCTTCATGCCCAGAAATACATATTTATTATCACTAAAATCTTTCAATTCACCGACCATTGGCAGATCATGTGATAAAAGTTAAAATCTGGACCCTGTGGCATAGCTTTCTTTCAAGTGGTTTCTGAGTTGTTCATATTATCAGGAAAGAAAAAGGGAGAGAGAGATCCCTAATGATGGGGGAATCACAGCTTAGTTCAGCGGAAAAAAGGGAACACACACACACACACACACGCACACACACATGCAACGCACTCAAACTAAACATGTGTTGTTCATGCACATACACCTCTAAAAGTGCAGAACCTCGAGGCACATGAAACAATGAGACGTGTTAATGCGTGAACATATGTCGTGTGTGTATGAAAGTAGAAAACCCTCGTGCTACACAACAGAGCTCTCTGATTTAGAGGCACAAATGAGCCAATGCTATAAATAGAAATGAGAGAGAGAGAGAAAGAGAGAGAGAGAGACAGAGAGAGAGAGAGAGAAGCGGGAAGTGAAGAAGAAAGAGGGGGAGGAAACAGGAAGAAGAGATTTGACAGAATATAGAAAACAATGAGGCACTGCTTCTGTTCAGAATAGAATACTAACTTATTACTTTCTAAACATACTGTATACTGCCTACTTGTTAAAAATAGCAAGTGAAACACAGTAGGTAATATCCCATTTCACAAAGTTGGATCTCACTACGTTGCATGCCTAATGTTTTCTACAATTCAATAATGCACAAAAAACAACACGCTGTCAAGTTGAACACACTGCATTATGCGATACACTATCTCTGCGTCCGAAATCGCATACTTTCCTACTTTATAGTATGCGAAAACAGTGTACCAACAGAGTAGTATGTCCGAATCCATAGTGTTTAGTAGCCGAAAAGTAGCCGGATGACCTGCCAATTCCAGTGAGATTCTTAAGTGTGTATTCAGTGGACACTTTACCATCCCATGAGGCCACAGGAGAGGAGTTGTGAATGGCAGTGGAGCAATGCAACTGAAGTAACGACATGGCGGATGTAGTACGTCGGAATTTCATTCATACTACGCCGTTCAAACGGTCGTGAAGTAAGTTCAATTTAAAGGGTTAGTTCCAACCTCGTAAGACTTTTGTTCATCTTCAGAACACAAATTAAGATATTTTTGATTAAATCTGGGCCTCTGAGTGAGTTCACGTGGTGTAACAGCGCAGCGCTTCTGGGTTGTACGTCAGAACGCAGGCTCACTATTGGCCGACGCTGGTCATGTGTGTGATGCTGGCCAATAGTGAGCCTCGTTCTGCTGCGCTGTTGCACTACGTGAACTCACTCAGAGGTCCACACAGAAGAAAATGTTCTGTTATTTTTGTTTTTGCGCACAAAAAGTATTCTCGTCACGTGATAAACTTAGTCACTGTAGTCACTATTTTAACGACGTTTTTACTAACTTTCGATCTCATAGAAGCCTATATGGAGGAGTGAGACCGCTCTCAGATTTGATAAGATGATGCTCCGAAGATGAACGAAAGTCTTACGGGGTTGGAACAATTTACAAGACAATTTAAACAACTTCCGGATGTTAAAATAATAACAACAGTATCTCAAGGTAATTCCCTGAATACTTACAATACAATACAACCAAGTGAGTCTCCTGAATAGAAAGATACATGTACATTTATATTATATATACAGTTGAGTAAAAATCAATGTCACTCAGGTCTTCTTCACTGTGATTTGTTCTGGTGATTGGTTTGTAATGATATGATATGACTGTTAGTTCTACTGTGTTAAGCACTTTTTGGTTAAGTGGCCTATATATGGCCTTTGACCTGAGCATCCTGAGTCTGCATTTCTCTGTACATTTAATGTTGAAAATACCCATTACATAACATATTTCTATCAGTCATTACTGACAGAATTTTCATTTTTGGGTGAACTAACCCTTTAAAATGTAGGACCTATAGACAGTGATTTCGGACACACACCGTACGTCACTCTCAGAAGAGAAGGTTCCATATAGAACCTTAAAGGGTTCTTTCAGGCACTTCAGAACCTTTTAGGGGTTCCATCAGGGGATCATTTTGTGGATTTATTTTAAATGTATTTTTTTTTTGCTTAATTTTAATTAAACTTCATGAATTAAACAGTTCATCACTAAAAATACGTCTTTATATAGAATCTTTTTGACATGAAGGGTTCTTTAAAAATGTAGTCAAAAACCCCTAGGTCTCGACATAGAACCCCAATGAACCTTTTTTTCATAAGATTGTATACTGCACGTTTGGGCAAAAGTAGTCATTTGGGTTTTCTGTGCTCACAGAAAATGTGCTTACTGTGCACAGTATTCATACGACATACTGTAGAAAGAGAGTATACAGAAACAAAGGGAAAGAACTGAGTGGAAACAGCTTGAGATGGACAGAGAAAGACAATAGACAGCTGGCGTACTACTTTAATAAGACGAATCTGTCGCCTCACTCTGATCTCACTGATGTCAGCACACACACATTCAATTTGACCAATGCATCTTTATAAAAACTAAACTATAAAGCAGAGAAAACACTTTTAAGAGTTCTGGAGATCCAGAATAAAGGCTTGTGGACATTATTACATGCTTTATTGGAGTACTTGATATAGAAAATATGGAAATGTTTTCTAATGCCATATATTTTCCATATTCTTTGTTCTGAACTAATGCAGTTTAATGCAATACGCATCTGAAGGAAGCACTACAGTGATTTTACCATGGTAAAGTTAGATACAACATTGGAAAGTATCTAAAACCCCTTAACCATGGTAGAAAAAGAAAGAAAAGAAATGCAGTGCAATACACTGCCTCAACTGCAACATGATACAAAATAATTAAATGTATATTAAAAAGAATTATTATAATAATTCATTCATAGCACAAATCACACATTACATCGAATGTAAAGCTTTCTTTGAATAATATTTGAAATGCAGCAACTGCAGAAATGTTCCAGTCACATATTTATCATCCTTGAATTGTATAATATCTATTAAAAAAAAGAAAGGATAAAAAAAGATTGATTACATGTTAGGTTGTATGAGATTACTAGTACAGTTTATCTTAATACCCACAAAACTAATGTGAAGAACTTATAAAGAAAGTTTCCAAAGCTTTGACCTCCTAGTTTTTCATTTCGAAAAGACGAATGTGTTTGCAAGCCCTTCCCGACGCTCCAGAACTTTTATTAAAGAACAGCCTTTTTTTTAGGTTTTGCCATCTTGTGTATTTTGTCATGAAATTGCAGTGTTTTTTTCTTTGGCTATATTTACACTTAATCATGACACACACCTGTGCAGAAACACCAGGTGAGCGCCGCTGTTTGCAGATCTGTTTGCTATTCATTATTTTTATTGTTTGTAATGCTCTTTATTTAAATCAGATAAATGTACTGTATATTTCTATACTGCTCACTCCAAACTTACATCACCACATCTACAATAAATAATAATAATAATAATAAATAAATATATATATATTCAGTAAGTTCTATAAGTTTGTGAGTCTTCATAAAGGATTCATTAAAAGAATCAGCTCAAACGAATCATTTGTTCTTTAAGCATCAATAGAAAGACATTGTTTATGTTATTACAATGCATTCAAACTGCATACTCACATTCAACTCTGGTATTTTTTCATTTTAATAATGCTGAAGATTCAGCCATGCAGGAAACTTACAACGTTCAAAAAATGACACACTTCTCTTTTAAGCTCTGTTAGAAATCCTAGTGAGCTGCCCAAATAGACAACATTTTTAGAAATCATAACTGTGCTCTCAGCGTGCAGGTTGCTCTAAATAGTAAGCAAAAAAAATAATAAATACTGTTATGTGCTACTCATGCAAGTTCACATCCCACACACCTTGCATATTTGTTTATTAAATCTTTTGTGTAATCGCCACCAATAAGACTGCAGTGCAGTGAGCTCCGTTTAACACATTTTATCTCTGAAAGGCACAGAATATACAAAAAAAGTCCATCTGGGGATCTCATGACGTTATAACTCAGTCAGGAATCAGGATGCTGCCTTCGGAGGAAGCTGCCTATGTTGACTACAGTCATGGAGAACAGAAGTACACTATTCCTCAGAGCGTTGTATTCTTAGTGATGTTCTCGTAAACCAAACGGGGCTCACATTGTGTTCTCAGTTTCTTAAAGACCGCTATAACTCACACACACACACACACACACACACACACACACACACACACACACACACACACACACACACACACACACACACACACACACACACACACACACACACACACACACACACACACACACACACACACACACACACACACACACACACACACACACACACACACACACACACACACAATAAGAAGGTCTAAAGGTATATAAATCCACAGAGACGACAAAGAGTGAGACAGATTAACCGATTCCACAATACTGATGTTGTGCTCTAACAGATTGCATGGGATGTGGATGCGCCAGGTACAGTTCCAGTGTAACGGTGATGTAATGTCCCAGTTGGTTGGTTTAACAGGCTGCTATATGGACGCTGTGACAGGGATCTAGCTCCATGCTGATTGTTGTCGCAGCGACGGGATTCCAACGCGGATAATTGCTCTAGGAGCTTAGTGATGTGGGCCACCTGCTGGAACAGTTGGCCGTGTGTGTGTGTGTGTGTGTGTCTTTATATGGGGCAGGAGGATGGGATTGTCTAGAAAGCATATATACATGCCTGTTTTGCATCTTTGCCACATGCATTATTGGGCCATGGTCATGGCTAAAACATGGACAAAACTCATTAGTGAGAAAACCTGATCCTGGATTATAATATTAAAACCGTGTTTCTCAGACAGCAGAAACACATGCACTAATTCATGCATGCACAAACTCACATGCACACATGCATTAAAGCACACGCATGCACATTTGCAAACATGCAAATACGCGCACACACAGATGCAAATATACATTTGCAATGCAAGCACATACAGTACAAGCATGTAAATACATGCACATATACACACAAGCATTGCCAATGTATGCACAAAAGCATGCGGGAACCCAAACACACACACGTCGATGAAATACACATGCACACACTCACACATTTACAGTCAGAATGTATCTTTGACTTCTATAGTTTTCATAAAAATAGTACTTATGATATTTGTATACCCTGCTCTAAACTCCTCACAGTAAACATTCTCTGTTGTTATATTATTTAGCATGTTAATTAAGCTGTTATTCTCACGGGAGCCGTCGGCAGATCCGCAGAATGTAGGTGCGTTCAGGTTTTACTATCATTTTGGGGACATTTGGTCCCTGCGATATAAACAAAAGCTGACTCAGATACACACATCATGCTGTCAGTCGCACAATGCACACTAAGTGTGTCAGAGGGTTGGCTTTCAGTGGATTTGGGGGTTGAAGGTTTCTGTGTAACATTCTCTCCCTTAATCCAACTATAGCTTTAGCATGTCGGGTCAGAGTGTGTTTACGTGCTTGAAAGCGTGCATGCATGTGTGTGTGTGTGCAGATGTTGAAGTCAAGTCAGATGATGGTTTCTCTCCAATAATATTACAGGAGAGAGAAGAAACTCTGGATTAAAAGAGAGATAGAGGGGTGCGTCTTGAGGAAATAGAATTACGTCGAGCAGAAATGAGTGGCAGAGTCGAGGCCTGGAAGAACGGAGCTGTAATGTGATCTCGGGGAGGAGGGTAACATTAAACTCCTTTACTGGAGGGAGCAAAGAGGCAGACGATCCGTCAGAACAGAATTAGTGGACTGTACAATGTGTGTCTGAAAGGATTAAGATGTACAATTTGACCTGTACAAATCCAGAGGAACAACTACTGAGTTTTCCAAAGTGCACAAGGTCTGTGGCATCAAATGAGTTTTGTTATAGACACTTAATAGCAACTTAATGGGATAATGCAATATATCTGGCAGAACTGCACCCAGTGCCAAGCATTGTGCATTACATACTGGAATCGGTCAAGCAGAAGCTGATAAACTGTTCAGGTGAATTCCAGGCTCATGCATGTTGCATTAAAAAGGCAAAAGCTGACAAAAGTTTGATTTAATTGGACGCTGCACAATTTCTATGACGTCGAGCGCACAGGCTTTTACCTGTCCAACGGGAAGAGCTTTCGAGGATAAGTACTGGACTTCCAAAAATGACCATAACACGTTTGAAAAATATGCAAAAGGATGTTAGTAGTCAATGAGATATCAGATGTGTAGGTATAATAATAATATAAAAATGATTTTACTATCATAAATTGCAACAAAAAAAAAGGGTTTGGGGTTGTAAGATTTTTTAAATAAGTTTCTTCTGCTCGTCAAGGCTGCATTGAAATACAGTAAAAACAGTAATATTGTAAAATATTATTATAATTTTAAATAACCATTTACATTTTTAATGTGCAGATTTGGTAATCAAGAACATTTTGTATTATTATTATTAATGTTGGAAACAGTTGTGGTATGTGTAAAGTATTTAGAAATATAAATATTTTGAAACATTATGAATGTCTTTACTGTCACTTTTTATAAATGTTTGTCCTTGCTAATAACTATGATTATAAATTATGTTTAATTCATATTTATGTCATAGTTGTGCAATATTGTGCAAAGTTATTACTATTTGTGCAACAGCATTTTGTAAATCAATAAGCTGTATAATTAGGAATACGTTTCTTACTTAAGAATGAATGGCGGTTATGTTAAAAGTTGAATAATTATCCAAACGATACATTAATTGAGTCACTTTATCTGGATCCTGCTGAAAATTTTGAAAAGTATGAATAACAGTAAAAAAAACATCAATCAAACTGATTATCAGTTCATCTGTAATTCTAGTTTATACAGACAAACTGTGAGTTTGAGAGGCTTTATCATTTTACCGCCTCTCTTTACTCTTTCTGTCTTCCTCTTACACACACGCACTTTGTTTTATCTCCCCTTTAATTTCTTTTTTATTCTCTGTGTACCTGACTTCATAAATCAGATGATGTATTTCCCAAGATGCACTGTGCTGTTCAAGCTTCTCTTATGAGGCATGTGTGTGAGTGTGCATTTCTCTGTCGAGGTGTGTACAACACACACAGATACTGAATACACGCTCAATAGACAGAATCAAAGCCGTGATACCTGAACGCAGCTGTGTTAGCATATGCTATTGTTAGATCATCATCTACTGTGTGATTTTATAAAGAAAGCTGATAGAATTGACCCAGATTTTTAATGATGTGCTTGTGTGTGTGTGTGTGTGTGTGTGTGTGTGTGTGTGCGCAGCAGGAGTTTGCGCTCACAGATCAACACTCCCTGCAGTCTTTTCTTTTAATAAAAGCCCACGACTTCTTCACAGTAGTTTTACAATGACAAGTGTTTGTGAGTTTACAATCTGTCTCACTCACAATATCAACCCCTTCCTTCTCTGTGCATCACACACACTTTCTACCTGTCTCTATCTCTATCTCTTTTTGTCAATCAATCACTCACCCACTCACTCACTCAGTCAGTCAGTCAGTCACTCACTCACTCACTCACTCACTCACTCACTCAGTCACTCAGTCACTCACACACTCACTCACTCAGTCACTCACTCAGTCACTCACTCAGTCACACTCACTCAGTCACTCACTCACTCACTCACTCAGTTACTCACTCACTCACTCAGTCAGTCACTCACTCACTCACTCACACACTCACTCACTCACTCACTCACTCACTCACTCACTCACTCACTCACTCACTCACTCA
>NC_136892.1:29963798-30132138 GCF_949152265.1 Phoxinus phoxinus
TTTTTGATTGCAATTAAGAGACTGAAAATATTACATTCAGTTCTTTTAAAGCAGATTCTCTCTATAAAACGTGCTCTGTGTGTGTGTGTGTGCAGGAGAACCCGTACCTGTGCAGTGATGAATGTGACGCGTCTAACCCTGACCTGGCTCACCCGCCGCAGCTGATGCAGGACCGCGAGCGCAGCGGCCTGATCACATACTGGCAGACGGTCACGTGGCAGCGCTATCCCGAGCCTCTGCAGGCCAACATCACCCTGTCCTGGAACAAGACCCTCGAACTCACGGACGACATCCAGATCACCTTCGAGTACGGCCGGCCCACGGTAATGGTGCTGGAGAAGTCTCTGAACTTCGGGCGCACGTGGCAGCCCTTCCAGTACTACGCCGACGACTGCGTGGACGCCTTCAACATGCCGCCGAGACGCGTGCGCGACCTGAACGCGGCGAACGCCACGCGCGTCATCTGCACCGAGCAGTTCTCCCGCTGGGTCGGCTCCAAGAACGAGAAGGTGGTGCGCTTCGAGGTGCGCCCGCGCTTCGCCACCTTCGCCGGCCCCAGGCTGCTGGACATGGAGGGCTTGTACACGCGGATGGAGAGCATGAAGGGTTTACGAGATTTCTTCACGTTCACCAATCTCAGGCTCCGGCTCCTCAGGCCCGCGCTCGGAGGAACCTACGTCCAGAGAGACAACCTGCTCAAATACTTCTACGCCATTTCCAACGTCGAGGTGCTAGCCAGGTGAGAACACACACACCTGCAGAAATTAAAAACGGATAAATAAATAAATGACTTATGATAAAAGAAATATAATTATTTTTAAATTACATTATATATATAAATATATATACATTCAGGACTAAATGTAATTTAAATATATAAATTACATTATATATTCAGTTATTTTTATTCTTTTTAACTTTTATATATTTATTCTTTCATTTATTTTTGTATTTATTGTTTTATGCATGTATTTATTTTTATATTTATTCATACCCACATGTATTTATTTCCACATTTATTTATTTTCTACTTTTCTATGTGCAACATGAAAGAATTCAATTATATACTTCACCTTTTAAAATAACGTTACATTATTGTAGCTCTTCTGCAATTTTCCTCCATTATACATTTGAAAAAGTAGCATATGAAATATTTTTTTAATGTTCTATACCTGTTATTTATTTAATTTATATATATATATATACCCAATTTTAAAAATATATATGTTTATAATTTATATTTTTTATAAAATGTATTATACATTATTATTAAAAAGATATACTATAATTATTCATTATAATATAAAGTATTATTAAAACATGTCTTAATGCATCCCACTATCCCCAACAACTTGACACAGGAATAATGACTGACTGTTTGTTCACTTGTTCACGACCCCATGCTATCATTGTGAGTAAAGCGACTCCACTGAGTCAGGACAATTATTATCCATAAACCATTTGGAGCAACTCATCTAATCAGATTGCGCCGTGTATAATTATAGAGGCAAACAGATGCTTGTTATCATAATGCACGCTATCATAACCAATAACTATTATAACTATCAGGAGGCGCACAAATGATCTGCAATAATGCTCGAGTCATTACTTGTACAGATATTGACTGTCATAATAGAATAAATGAGACACTGAGGTCTATCACAGATCTGGTCTATAATTGCAGTGACTGATAACAATAACCCTTTCTTTCCTCTCCAATCATGACATGACAGCGTTAAAGGAATAGTTCGCCTAAAACTTAATCAAATTCTGTGCTATTCTTCACACAGATTAGTATATAAACATGTGTCACAACAGGGGTTATTAACCTAACAACGTTTTAAAGATACAATAGCAAAGAAGTGTGGAAAATGTTCATGATAAACTAAATTATGATTGATGCATAAGTCTTAACTGACGTTTTAAGTGGACTTCAGGCTATAAAGTGCTGCACAACGGTAGAGACACATCCGCTGCATCTGACGTGTAAGACATGAAGCACATCACAGACAGACAACAGAGAGCATTAATGAGTGTAAGATGTGTCAGAGATCACAGAGAGATGCCCATGGGCAGCCCAGATGGAGAACACACACGTTCCCTGTTTCCTGCGCTGATGCTGGGGGGAAATCTGCGGGAAAATGTGTACATCATAACTTCTCTGTGAATATAGGGCACAATAGGGTGTCCTGCTACACTCTTAAAGCAACAGCAAATCAACACAAATGTCTTTTGTTGTATTTGATAAACTACTAGATAATTATAGCGGAAACTGAATATACTGAATGACAAATGGCTCGTTTTAAGCACATCATATGTATGTATCCTCTGGCCTGTCCATAATCATAATTTACATATTCTGTTGAGTTGATATTCAGTTGACTGTAGGAAAAACTGTTTTTAACTCATTTATAACATAATGTGGACCCTCTCTACACGCATGACAGAAAAACAAATAATATATATAAGATTATATATTATTATACTCATATATTATGTATATAAGATTATATATTATAAAATAATATTATGTAATGATAATAATAGTTATTATTATTAACCCTCTAATTTGTATGCATGAATAAATGTTATAAATGAAGAAATAAGTTATCATTGTTAGCTGAAAATGTATTCATTTATTAGCCTAAATATTTCAGAAATGAATATGAAAGCGTCAGAAGATGGAGAGCTTTATGCATTATTATCATTATCATTACCGGTATATGAAAAATAGGTTTATTACTAATTACCAACAGAAAACAATAATAATACAGTAATAATATATGACCACTGAAAGTTAAGTATCACCTGTCAGTTATGATTTTGTTTTAAAGGGAAACTATCATAACTTGTACCCTATTCACGGAACATATTTCATAAATGTGAACGGGCCAACTTCCATCTTAGTACGGTAGCAGCTGAAAACATATTTCATAAATGTGAGCCATCTATATGAGTGTGAGATTGTGTGTTACAGTAGATCACACTCATGTTTATCATTTTACAATCTCAGTATATATGATGAGTACATGAATACTGAGAGAAGGTGTTTATTGTGAGATTTATGGATTGTCATTTACGCACTGAGAGAGGATTTAGACATCTGTAGTAAGATACACTTCACTGCACTTGACTTTCACTCATAATATCAAGCGTGACCACGCGCACACACGCATGCACGCACACGAACACACACACACGCACACGAACACGCACACACACACACTCATCTTTTGCTATGACGTACAGTTCTTCTATACGGACGGCTGCTGAGGTTGCAAAGCGCTGTGATTAATTTGACATACAGTTACACACATATACACACACATACAGCTGAATTTATAAAGTTCAATTCTGAGATGTGTAGCTCTACATAACAGTTATGATGACACGTGTGTGTGTGTGTGTGTGTGTGTGTGTGTGTGTATGTGTGTGTGTGTGTGTGTGTGTGTGTGTCATTGGTGAGTCATTTCCTGTAGTATTTAGTCATAAATAGAGCCGTTTAAACACACCGATGCACACACACACACACACACACACACACACCCTTGGAAACACAATCTGATGATCAATAAGTTATTCTTAGGCTGAGACTGGGTAAGATACGGTTGACGGCTCCCGATCGATCACAACAAGTGTGTGTGTGTGTGTGTGTGTGTGTGTGTGTGTGTGTGTATGTGTGTGTGTTGTGTTTTCTAAAGCAGACTGTAGTGATTGTGTGGAAATATGAGTGTATTTTGTGTTAGTGAGTGGATATTAGTCACTGAAGAAATAAATGTCTCTCAGAAATGAATAGTACATTTCACAATTACAAAGAAACGACAAGTAACAGATTGAACTAAACATGAAGTAGAAAAACTGAAACATTACGGTAATTTCTTGTACAACATACTCCAATAATCTTTGTTTTATTTATGACTTGTTTTACAACTTGTTTTATGACTTGTTTTACGACTGAAAAAATATATTATTTACATGGTAGGAGCCAGAATTAAATTTGACACGTCACTTTTAAAGAGTGTCAAAAAAACTTTTATTGTTTGAATTTCATTATAGAATATGTCCTGAATATGACAGCTGAGACTTTGTTTTATATCAAAATTAATAAAGCACAAAGCTTATTGCGATTATAGGCCTACTGCTACAAATAATGTTTAGTGAAGCTTTGATACATAAACTGAAATTGACTATCGAAACAAAGATCGATTAAAAACAAGAACCCAGCCCTATAGTGTCCACATAGCGGACATCTTAACTTCTCCACAAGATAAACACTGACCCGGTCCAAACGCAGCATTAATGAAACATCACCCGTTCATTCAGCCGAAACTCCCAGAATTCATCAGGGCATCACTAAAGTCCGAGATCAGGAATGAAGCGGATATTCAAGCGAACTGACAGAAAAAGTTCAAAATCCAGTTGAATTATCCCGTTGTTTACAGAAGTTCTGTTTCCATTAATAAATATCAATGTTGAGTCAAGAGCTTCTAAATATTTCAAGGCCCGACACTTGATGCAATCGCACCTACAATGCATTTCATTACGGTGTAAGAGTGGAGTGTGACAGCTACAGGTCGCCAATGAATAATCTGTGCTCTCAAAGCTCTGGAGGGCTGAGTGGTGTCACACACACACACACACACACACACACTGCAGCTGCTACAGGCGTAACGCGGTGTGACTTTGAGGAAAGCCAGGATGTCTGTCTCTCTGAGTTATAACTATAGCTCTGTGTCCTCCTCCCCTGGAAGGGCATGAGAAGAGGAGTGTGTGGAGAGTGTGTTAGCGGTGTGTGGTCGACCCCCGCTGAGATGTTTCTCTCAGGAACACTGCAGATCCCAGATCACATCAGCGACTGAGGAGAGCAGCGAGGGGAGCTCGGGAATCACAACTTTATATCGAGCTTTACGAAGACTGCAGCGAGTCGAGACACATATTTCGGCATGTCCAGATCATACTTCACCCACAAATCAAAGATATTATATTTTGTATATAGAAGATTAAGATTAAATTAACACATTTTACATTATTTTCATGATAATTAAACACATTTCCCCTGAAAACGTACTGTAATGTGACCAGATGTGTCCACTACGACCAATATAAAACAAATTCAAATACTTAATTAAGTATATAACAGAGTATATAAAATAAAAAACGTACAATTTTATATATATATGTGTGTGTGTGTGTGTAAATATTATAAGTAAAATTTAATACAGTTTAACTAATAATTAAATACATTTATATAACATCAATATTTAAAAGGGTGGTAAAGTATGATTTGACTTTTCTAGCTTTAGTTAGTGTAATGTTGCTGTTTGATCATAAACAACATCTGCAAAGTTACAACGCTCAAAGTTCAAAGCAAAGGAAGATATTTTCATTTAAAGAAAAGGACTACAACAAACGGCTGGTAGGAACTACACGACATTCCTCCGGGTTAGTGACATCAGCAACCCTAAAATGTACATAAGCCCCGCCCCCTGAACACACAGTCCATGTTGAGAAGAGGAAGAGTTGTTGTAGTCGAACACATTTGTGAGTCAGCTCAAACTTTAGCATCCGTCTTTTCACATGCAATAGAAAGTCACTCTGTGCATCTCACAACAGTTCCTATACGAGCGATTTATAGATTATCATGACAGAATATGCTAATACTAAAGATAGTTAACTCCACATCAGCAACATACATTCATCAACTAACCATTCAGAGACGTCCTGTTGATTCTACATGTTGTCTCTTCTTCTTGAGTCTCTCCATCTTTGTCTGACTCCGGTTTAACATTAAAGGCAGAACAGTTTCTGTCATTTTAGTGTGTGTCTGCGTGAAGTAATCGCAGCACACACACACACACACACACACACACACACACACACACACACACACACACACACACACACACACACGAGCTCTTGAAGCTCCGCCCCCTGTTCCGGGAGCAGCCGTTCATTTGCATTTAAAGGGACAGACACATAACGGCGATTTTGCAAACCCTCAAAAAGTGAAACTTTAACATGCTTTATAAAAATATCTGTGGGGTATTTTGAGCTAAAACTTTTCACACACACACACACACACACACACACACACACACACACACACACACACACACACACACACACACACACACTCTGGGGACATCAGAGATTTTTTTACATCTTGTAAAAAGGGCATTTTACCACCCCTTTAAATGTTATGAATATAATGTCGAATACAAAAAATTGTTTCATTTCCTTTAAGCAGAATATAATTTCGTTTTTCTCTGTAACGTATTTGTTGTGTATTGGTTTCATTTTTATTGTTCCCTATTCTTATATTTTTAGACTTCTCATTAAAGACAGCTTTTGTTTCTTCATAACAGCCACAAGTTGCAGGATTGCGCCGGCTCCTCTCAGTGAACGTGTCCTTGCGAGTAACTTGTGAGCAGTAGCTGTGCTTTACTTCACTTCTGTGATCTATGTCTTCATCTGATCCTGCTGTGAGTCACTCATACTGGAGGACAGGTGTAATGTTCAAGCTCAAGTCAGGACAAATCACACAAAATAAGCCCCGCTGCTCACTTTCCTGGGAAACACCGTAAGCTCCCCGGAGCTGGGACTCCCCTGGGTCTCCCGGGAGCCTTTCACCTCGTAACCATCTCAGCATTTAGCAATCTTGAAGATTTTCTGCTGAGTGTGTGCATTTAATTGAGCTGCATTTGCAATACAAACATGACATAAGCATATTTCGAATTTATCAAAGTATACTAAATATAAAGCAGGTACAATTTTGCATTACTATATGTGCATATATCAGGGTTATTATTATTATAGTTTACTCAAACAAGAACTATAAAACAATAGGTTACACTTTAATAATTTTTTAATACATTTATTAAATTTAATAATGAATGAGACTGATTTGCATTAGTATATTATTATATATAAAAAATAAAAAAACATATATATATGAAGACTTCAGATGCAAAAGCCTCTAAGTGCCATCTGAAATTTTCTTCTAGAATGATAATTTTTATCAAGCTTGTATGTTTATGTTCAGTTATTTCACTTTAATGGCAATAGAAATTACCTATTAATTGTCATTAAAGTGAAATTACTGAACTTATAATATGAGAGCTTGATAAAAATGCTCATTTTAGAAGAAAATTTCAGATGGCACTTAGAGACTTTTGCATCCGAAGTCTTCATATATATATATATATATATATATATAGAGAGAGAGAGAGAGAGAGAGAGAGAGAGAGAGAGAGAGAGAGAGAGAGAGAGAGAGAGATTTGTAATTTTTTACATTACAGTTATCAGAACAAGATTTATTTTCACATACTTTATTATTATCACTATTTAATTACTATAACAAAGTACCGGAACTGTTTTTTACTCCCAGTCTGTGACTGGACTAGACTTCATATCTGGCAGCTTCAGAGAGATTAAACCCGGGATAATTCGGATGGAGGAGCGTTCAGAGGGAAGAGTTGAGAAAGAGAGAGAGGTGTCAGTGCAGACGGAGTGATTTATGCTCACACATTGATAATCAGTGTATTCTGCCTCCGCCGCCTCCAAACTCACTGTCAGCATTTTACTCAAATCTTTTCCTCATCCTCCCCGTGTCTTTTTTTTTAATGCCGTTATTTTCCTGAGGAGAACTCCTTCAATGAACAAACAAAGTAAAACAAACAAATGAGCTTTGAGTCTCATGTCTCTCATTTTCCATCTCTACGTCTCTGTATGCCTGCTTCTCTTTAGCAATCCTCATATTTACTGTTTATTTCTCAAGAGAACCACTTAGAGAGAGAGAGAGAGAGAGAGAGAGAGAGAGAGAGAGAGAGAGAGAGAGAGAGAGAGAGAGAGGTGTGAGGATGTCCTTGGAAAGAGTCTGTTTTTCACAGATGCTAAACCGTTAGCATACTCAAAGCTTTCACACTTTTCAGCAGTGTATTTCTAAAGTGCTGGCACTATACAGTCCGTTACTATAAACACTCAGTCACTATCTATCTATCTATCTATCTATCTATCTATCTATCTATCTATCTATCTATCTATCTATCTATCTATCTATCTATCGCTATCTATCTATCTATCTATCTATCTATCTATCTATCTATCGCTATCTATCTATCTATCTATCTATCTATCTATCTATCTATCTCTCTATCTATCTATCTATCTATCTATCTATCTATCTATCTATCTATCTATCTATCTATCTATCTATCTATCTATCTATCTATCTATCTGTTCACCTGTCTATCCACTGAAGACAGTACAATATATATATATATATATATATAAATATTTGACACTAGAGTGAAATAGCAGTCTTATATGAAGACAACATTTTTTTACATTTTAGAAAACAGATAAAGAGAAAATGAATGTTAGATGTATTGAAAATTTAATTATTAGGTCTCTCCCTCTGAATGTAATACCTATGCTCTTAAGCTGTAGTGTGTGTGTGTGTGTGTGTGTGTGTGTGTGTGTGTGTGTGTGTGTGTGTGTGTGTGTGTGTGTGTGTGTGTGTGTGTGTTTTCTAAATGTATGAATTAGTTATTTTTAATGCAATGACTGGGAAAGAGACATAGTGAGGAAGAGTCCAGAATGTAATAATATTTTTATTGCGTTGTATGCTATGTAAAACAGCAGTAAACAGTGTGTGTGGAAAAAATGAGAGCTTTTGAATCATGCTAAGATCTTACTCTTTATCAGCTGTAAACATCCATCCAGTTTTTGAAGCATATTCTGCTCTCTATGAGAGATATAGATATTTTAGTCATTAAATATTTGTTTGGTTCTATTTAAAGCTCACTTGAAATGAGATATGATGTTATAGTCTATAATAAAAGTGCAACATATTTTGAAACACATAATGATGAATATAAATGTAACAGAAATTTATTTCACAAAAAAAATTACATAATTGACAGCAAATGGCATCGGTTCTCACACGTGACCAATTATTTTTTAAAATTTGACAAAATGTCACGAGTGTCTCGAAAGTGTCACTCACAACAAGCTATCGTACGACTGCGGAAAGTCTTAAAATATCGCCTACAAGTTCTGTGGACGGCTTTTATTGAGCTTTTTATGTACGGAAAATAGAAGCTCAGACATTCAATCCCACACACATCCATCGGTGTTTCATGGAAGAAAGGAAATAATGACACGAGAGTGAGCAAATAACACGGACAGCCAAAAACACTGAAGAAAGATTTACTTCTACATTCTTAAAAAAATTGTTCCAAAAGGAGGTTTTCACAGCGATTCCATAAAAGAACCATGTTGGGTTCCTCAAAAATCCTTACAGTGAACATTCTATTCTATCTTCAGTTGTATTTAGAACCTTTTTTCCACTATAAAGAAGCTTCTGAGCAATGGAAACATTCCATGGAACCATCAATGCCAACAAAGAGCCTTTATTTTTAAGAATGTAAACTTCAGTGATTCCTGCATTTCTCTGCTTCACCTCCCTCCTTCCCTCCATCTCACGCTCAGTCTTTCCGTGTTGAAGAAGCTTTGAGGAGACATTCAGTGTGTGTGTGTGTGTGCGTGTGTGTGTGTGTGCGTGTGCAAGGCCGTGTTTTCTCTGTTTGTAATCTATTTTCCCCTACACGCACTTAAAAACCTAGTTTCTGCACTGAACTCCTAGCTTGGATCTCAGGCGTACACAAACTCACACAGATAGATATGTTTTTTTTCTCTTTTTCTGCAGTCTATGTAAATTATTCACTTTCTACTGTGCAGTTAGACGCCCCACTGAAACCACACGCTGCGACATGAGGAACACATGCAGAAATACTACTATAGTATTCTCAAAAATACACAAATCCCCAGTGACACCAATACATCATTAACGGTTACAGGTAAAAGAGAAGAAGAAAAAACTGAACACTTTTAACCTTTTAACACACACACTCAGTTGTGTTCGGTTGAAGGTCATCTCTAAAAGCTCTGTCTGAACTCCTCTGGGGTCTGAGCATGCAGTGACCCTGTGACCTTAATGCTTTTATCGTATGGCATTATGGGTAATGACTGGCTCTTAGATGGGGGTTAGTTTGTAGTGAGTCTCACACATACACACACACACATATTATAGTCAAGGGGAAACTAGAAGCTAGTCGGCTAAGCTACTCATACTTGTAGTCATAGTTCAATTACAGTCAAGATACTCCTTTAAAAAACAGTTAGCTGGCCACAACTAAAAAGTAACTTTAAATTCACTATGAAATGCTGTTTATAGGTCACTTTGATTTCAAAATATGACATTATGGAGTAAAACAGGATATTTTGATGATACAATTTGGGTGAGACTAGATTTTCAGGTGGTGAAAAGTGGTCTCGAGTGGGGAAAAATATTAAGGATTGGTTATGTCCTGGAAAAAGAAGAAAATTTGAGTGACGAATCAAATTATTACATTTTAATAAAACGTTTGTTTAAGAAGTATAGGTTTGATTTTGATTTCATTTTAAAATGTACAACTAACATATGTACACTACTGTTAAGTTTCTTTTCTTTTTTTCTCTGAAGACTGGAGTAATGATGCTGAAAATACAGCTTTGATCACAGGAATAAATTACAGTTTACAATATATTCACATAGAAAACAGTTATTTTAAATGGTAATAATATTTCACAATATTACTGTTTTTACTGTATTTTACTGTTTAAATGCAGGCTTGGTGAGCAGAAGAAACCTTTCAAAAGCGCGCGCGCACACACACACACACACACACACACACGCATATATCAATCTACTGTTTGCATGGAATTTACATTACAATTACAATGCAGCATTTTATTAGTCTCGAAACATGCAATGCAACACACACTATTTGAAAGGAAATGCTTCTCGCTACACATTTTGTGTGTTGTTGCTTTCTGAAACGCAACAAAAGCATTTGCATAAACTGTTCTCTTTCAGTTCAACTAGAGAATCCACAATTAGTCAGTCAACATGTTCATTGCAGTTTCCTGAATAATAACGCGTCCAGTCTAAAAAACACAGGCATCTGAAGGAAACTCTATCGCACGCCTTCTGAGATGTTACCGCCACACTAACACAAGCCACACGTCAAGCACTGGACACACACTTCTGAAAAATGAGTTAAATAATAACAGTGTGGAACTATGTTGAATGGGAAACATGTGTGGATAGACAGATGGAAAGATGGGAATGAGTGTGGCTGGAGGAGGAAAGGAACGAGTCAGGGTTGGAATGAGTGGGAGTTGGAAGGAATCGCGGAGGGAATACCACTCTCACTGAAGCGTGACTGAGGAGCAAAGCAGACAGAACGAGAGAGAGAGGGAGAGAGAGAGAGAGAGAGAGAGAGAGAGAGAGAGGGAGAGAGAGAGAGAGAGAGAGAGAGAGAGGGAGAGAGAGAGAGGGAGAGAGAGAGAGAGAGAGAGAGGGAGAGAGAGAGAGAGAGAGAGAGGGAGAGAGAGAGAGAGAGAGAGAGAGAGAGAGAGGGAGAGAGAGAGAGAGAGAGAGAAGCAGTGCTACTGTAGTATTGATTCTTGTAGAATGAAACACAAAGTAATGATTAAATCAAAACAGCTTGATTATGATGATTGAGATGAACATTTTAGTCTGTTATTGAAACTAGTAGGCTACTGTAATTTAAAACTAAAACTTAAAAAAATGGTTATTAAAATAATGCTGAAAACCAAAAAAACATAAAAAATATTGCCGGAAATTGGAAATATTGCTTCTGCAACTAACTGAATTTAGATTAAGTTAAAGTACTAAAATAACTAAATATAAAAGTTAACTTAAATAAACTTAAAACTAAAAATATTAAAATAAAAGTTAAACTGTACTAGTTCAAAATAGTTAGGATAAGGGTTTGGTTTAGTTGCATGTAATTATGCAGAATGTATAGTTATTATTACAGTAACTACATGTAAGGACACTAAAATAAAGTGTTACCAATACTATAATAGTATATAAAAAAGTAATAAAATAACACTGATTGAAATATGGAAGACAAGAGAAAGACACAGAATTTAAACTCTATCATTTCCATTAAGAGAAAACACAGATAGAATCAGACACGTACGCATATGAAGATATCACACACTATTATTTTGCTAATTATAATAAAGCAATGTACTGAAAACGCCTTGCACTTTGACATGATTTATGAATGACTTTTATCTTTGAAGACACCGCCAGAGGAAGGTTGTGTGAGATTTAAAGCTTGGAATGGGGGGGCAGAGCTTAGAAAAAGGGTCCATCGGATATAATAGAAATTTACTATAGCTTTTTGCAACACAACAATCACACCGCAAACAATGCATGATTTTTGGGTCAGTTTCAGTGTGGTCAGGGTCAGTTTACTTCATTAGATTGCACCAACTGCTCTTTATATACCTTCATCTCTCTCTGCTCTGAGTCTCGGAGGGAATGAATCGCTCATAATAAATTGCAGGAAATGCGTGTGAGTGAGAAACAGAGATCTGGTGGTGCTCTATCATCTAATGAACAGAGGAGGAAAAAGAAGAGACAGAGAGAACCAGAGAATGAGAGAGTTCTGGCTTCTGCCGAGCCTCAGTGCGGATTCATGTTTGTTTTGTTTGTTTGATTTGCTCATCGTAAAACCGCTCACATAATCCATAACTCACAGAGACACTAAGAGAAAGACAGTCAGAGCGACAGCGACAGTTCCAATTAGAATTCCGATTCCAATTCAATTTATTTTACGTCGTGATGTCACAGTAGAACCTTTTCAAATCTAAAAAAGAACTTTTGATTCTCGAGTTCTTCAGAAAAACTAAACATGCATCTGAACTTTTGTATCCTCGTACCTGAATGCAGTCGATTGCAGGGAGGATGAGAACGTCGTCCCGGGAATCCGGACATAATTATTGAACAGGATTCTCATGGTCATGGAAAACGTGGGAGTTTTAATATTAGGATTTGCAGACCTGAAAAAGAAATCATAGGAAAAAAATAAAATATTCAAAAGGCATGGGAATTTCTGTTATGAATTTACATTTTTCTAGTTACACTCTGCTATAAAATATTCAGCTAGAAATTGCTCTTTGTGAGTGCAATTTTTTTTAGAAATACGTTTTAAAAAACTTGGAAAGTAATGGAATTTCAAAGGAGTGTGTTGGAGTCAGGATGAGGAGCATGAAGGTCAGGGTCATCCTCGAATCCCAACGGAAACACGTCTATTTTTACTGGCTGTTATTGAAGTAACTATTATATTAAATTACTGAATTAACTAGTGGCTACATTTCAAAAAGGCTACATTTTATTTGAACAGTTTATTGAACCTTTAGACCAAAAAAAAAAACTTTGCATATGTTTTTTTATTGATATTTGATACATCAGGTTTTTATGGCTCATATGATTTAGTGAGAATATGGAGCTCATACTCAAAGAGGGAAAAACGGCACAAACTGAGCAATAATATGCGATTTGGTGCAGATGCTGATATTTAAATGGAAGTAAGATGAAAAGTGATTGTAATGTAAATCAATGAGATCTTTATCACAGTATAACTGTTGACTACTTGCGTAAAATGCATTTAAATATCAGTCGTTACTCTCAGAAAAAAAGGTACGCAAGCTGTCACTGGGGCTGTACCCTTTGTAAAAGGTACACTTTTGTACCTTTTAGGCAGGAATATGTACCTTTTTGGTACAAAAGTGCACCTTTTAAGAAGGGTACAGCCCCAGTGACAGCTTGCGTACCTTTTTTTCTCTGCCAATGATGTCTTTAGTTTTATGATCAAATCCCTGTAGTTTAAAAACATATAATGCAATGTAATACAATGATGATTCACTGTAAAAAATGTGGCTGCGATTAGTTATAACAACTTAAAATTTGTTGAGATAACTTAAATATCCAACTTAACTAAACTAAACTAAACTTAATTTTTTAAGTCAAGCATGAACACATACTTTTTAAAGTTGAAACAATGTTGGATTTTAAGTTGTGATAAATAATCGCAGCAATTTTTTTTACAGTGTTGAGAGATGAAGAAATAAACCTTCCTCAGAAAGCCTGTTGATCATATTTGAGACTCACATTTGAACATGAATTTAATCAGTAAAGATTTCACAGGAAAAAAAGACGTGAACCACAACCTACAATTACACTAAAAAGCCTTTAACTTGCTAAAAAAAGTCTAAACTCTATCAATCGTACGACAGACGACATGCATCGATTGTGTGCAACAGGTTTTTCAGCAAAGTTTAGAAATGTGCATATCAAAGTATGATACACTAGGCTTTATAAGGTTAAAGTGCACTGGTGTGTGTTCTGCATTCTGAGCTGATGTGAAGAAAACGTGAGAGTGTGAGCGCAGCATTCGTGAGAGGTGAGGGCCAGCAGATGGTGCGAGTAATTCTGCTGTCCCAGCTGCTCGTATAGGACATACAGACGCATCCTTATCCCGGCAGGACCCCTGCTCAGGGGACGGCCGCACATTAGACCCACACACACCACACCAAACTGCATGAAAACATTCACAATGACTCTCTAGACGCTTAAAGAGGTCATAGCATCGACAACAGGGTTGCTCTGCACTCATGAATAACTTAATGACATCATAATTACATTAACATATGACATCACATATGCAAATTCATTTATCATTGTTTTGGTTTCTGCGTTCTTTAAGGCCCTGTTTACACGAGAACACTCGCGGGTGAAAACGTAAAAATATTTTATCGGATGTGCCTTTCGTTGACACGGCGACGGCGTTTTTGGGGCTTAAAAACGCAAAAAAGTGAAACCAGCCTCCAGTGTGGAAATCTTAAAAACGCTCCACCGTCGCGTTCCCGTCTAAAGGGTAAAAACGGTAAAAACGCAAAAGTCTGTTAGACAGTGAAGGCGTCGCGAACGCGTTTACGTCACAGGTATGCGCCAGTACAGGAAAATAACAAAATATTATCAAACTAAAATATAGCATTAATTTCATTGACAAAAATAATAAAATTCTGTAATTTTTGAGCGACACGCGAAGAGCACCGAGCGTTAAAGCAGCAGCTTTACCGTATTAAACATGAAAAACTGTGTCAGCGTCTCTTTCACTTTCAGTGCTTCACATCGCCACCTAACCGTCTGGAGTGCACACTACATCCAATTTCACACACTTTTGCGTCACCATATGCACGCAGATTTCCCCCCATAACGCTCGTCTAAACGCAGAATAAAAAGTGATAACGCAACGCCACTTTTGCGTTTTCTCTTCAGATCGTTTCCGTGTAAACATAGCCTAAAGCACCAGTCCAGATCACACATGCTTTTCTAAACAACTAACAAAGCTTTTAAAAGGTTCAAACGTATGGCATTAGACTGTTAAACCCTTTTTGGGTATAAAGCCTATAATTGGAGCTTTTATTTTTGAAAGCGCACATTGACGCACACGGAAAGGTCTGATAAATGAAGTAACCCGTCACACTACAGACCGCTTGAGTCAGACCACTTCAGTACCACACACACACTACACCGCATGCTGGAAGAGCAATGGTGTCGGAGAGGGAGGTTAAAGGAGATGGAGGGAAGGAGAAAGAGGGGGAAAAATGTTCACAGGCAGTGGAAAAGAAAAAGCGAGAAGAAAAAAAAAGAGTGTGAGAGAGATAGATGAGGGTTGGCTCAAGGTACAGGATGATGTTGTGAATATTTGATGCTGATGGATCCATGTTCACTCCAGCGGAACAAACTGGATTGAAGTTCGACAGTAACACACACACACACACACACACACACACCGTTCTGCTCAGGTGGAAAAGTCTCATTTAGGATCAGGGCCATTTGGTCTTACACAAACGCTCATTTCTGCTTTACTGGGCCCAATCTACAGCAGCGCACCTGTGTTCATGGCTCTGGATGCCAACACACACTCACACCTGTATTTATGTCTCTGAAAGCGCTCGGCCCTGCTTGAGCGCAACTTATAAAGGTGGTCTGAAATGCTTCTAGCCTTCATACCGTATTCATTCATTCGTTTCTTAATGACTTTGGCACATTAAATCATTTAAAACCACAATGTCAAAACTGTCCTAAATACGTTTTCTTGAAAGAAAAAATGGTGAGGGGAAAAATAAGTTATTCAGAATCAAATTCAGATGCAAATTTACATGCACATTACTATAAAAAATTCACATTTATGTTCACATAAAAAAAAAGGCATTAGAATTTAAATTAAATTCACATTAACCAGTGTCATTTTTGTTACTGTAGCTAAAACTAAAAATAATATTGTTTTAGTTAATTGAAATAAAGTTAATAAAATAAAATATAAATATTACATAACACAACACAAAAAAATAGGATAAAATAAGTTTAAGTTAAAAAACTAAAATGACTATATTTGAAATGAAATAGAAATGGAAAAAATTACAAAATTATAAAAGCACAGCAAAATTGCTAAAACTTAAACTAAAAATACAATATTATTAAATAGGCTACTATAATATGGTATATAAATAACATTAAAATAACACTGACATTAATATTAAAATACACATTAACCAGTCATTATTGTTAACTAAAACCAAATGTTTAATAAGCCTAGTGTTTTTGTTAATTGAATCGATCCTGTAATAAAAGAAATTATGAATATTAGGGGCAAAACTTTGCCTTGGTAAATAACTTAGATGGATGGACTATTGCTAAACTTTGAACTGAACCATGAAATCTGAAAATAAAATCTAATTCTAAATATTATTAAATACTATAATAGTATATAAAATAATACTAAAATAACACTGACATTAATATTAAAATTAAAATTCGTGACATTCAAATTTTTATTCACATTCTCTGCACATGAACTCAATACAGGCATGTTAAAAGCTTAAAAGCTTGACAAAAAAATGCAAGTAATGTCAAATAATGTTTCTCCATCTTTCTGTCGTTCAGGTGTAAGTGTAACCTCCACGCGTCTCAGTGTGTGTATGTGGAAGGCAACTTACAGTGTCAATGTGAACACAACACGACCGGACAGGACTGTCAGCGCTGCAAAAAAGGATTCAAAGCCAAGACCTGGAAATCAGGATCATATTTACCAACACCCAACGGATCCCCCAACTCGTGTGAGTAAAGCACACACACCGACTGAAGGACAGATACAAGTCCTGCACAGCGGCCAGAGGGATTTTGAGCCGCTTTCTGAGACGTATTTCCCTCCAAAATACCCCCAAAGTGGCTCAAAAATATGAACATCTGCTGACAGTGCAGGCCATGGGAGATGTTCAGCTTCACTTTCATGTTCATCACACCATTCTGACAAGTTCTGCTGTGTGTATCGGTGCACGGTACACGGCACCGCCTTCAGGGTACACCGTTTGAAACATTAGGTGCACATGCTCGTCCAGGAGTGTGTTTCCCGTACGACGACGTCACTCGCTGCTTCACGATCACAGTACGATGCATCGTTGGAGAAATCAACTAGTAGTCACGACTGTTTTCCGAAACCATACTGTTGCAAAAGTGCTCGTTCAACAGCGTTAGTGGAGTAATAACTTATTTTAATGAAACTGTTTGAGATCGGATTAACGCTAGGAGCCCTATCTTGCACCCAGCGCAATTGACTTTGTACACCGACGCATGTATCATTCCTATTTGGCACCCGCGCACAGCGGACTTTTCCCTCCACAGACGCACGTCGGTAAATTAGGGAATGAACTTGCGCTCGCGGGGGCGGTTCAGTGAAAAGAGGAGCGTGTTCCGGCGCAAAAGTTCCCTGGTGCTATTTTCCAGTTTTAGAAAGCAATTGCGCCACTGACCAAGAAAAAAAACAGTCTAAAGACAGTGGCACGTTGCGCGTTAGTGATATGCTATTTTAAGGGCGCATGCTTGGCCATAATGTAGCGTGTGAACGCGCATACACTTTGATTCTCTAATATAAACGGACGCAGCAGTTTTCATTTTTGCAAATCATACATTATTACAAGGATATTACCACACGAGGGAAATCATTGTTGTGTCCGTGAAGATGTGAAAAAATAGGCATTTAAAATCTTGCTTACACATTTACCCAAATTATGATACGCCTGTTTAACCGAAGCTAATTTGTGTGGGTTTCTCCCATCATCCCCATACATTGTCACTTCTCTGTGTTTTACGGCCCTGACGAGAACGTCGGTCTCCTCGGCTGTGAACCGCTCCTGGCAAACCCGCCGTTATAATAGCAATCTGCCATGGGACAAGCGCGCCGGCTCTTAAAGGGAATGTGAGAAGACGCTCTGATTGGTTTATTTCACGTTACGCCCAAACTACACCTATGAATAATGAAGCGACTTCAGACCAACACATTTTAGATTTGCGCCGGGAGCAAGTGTCATTTATCCCGCCGGTATAATAGCAACAGCGCCTGAGATCCGCCCACAAAGTTACTTGCGTTTCGCGTTTGATACTTGCGTTTCAGAGCGTTACAATAGGGCCCTAGATGTTTTGATATAAATCACAGACATAGCATCTGAGGACTATTTATCATTTATCTCAGTTATTTTGCTTTATTTCCAGATTCAATCATAGGCTCGTTCTAACATAGTAGAGCACGTTCACACATGCGCACTCTTCTAAAACAGTGCTTTAAATCTCTTGACAAACTAAAAGAAGTAATTTATATTTGTATGTATTCTAAATAAAAAACACGGGTTTTACTGAATGTCAGCTTGCTTGTTTGGCTCAAGATAAGGATTTATATAGTCCACATGTCACGTAAACTAGAAACTATGCTTCTAACCACAGGTCGAGAGCTGCTGTGTTTCGGGAAACACGACTCGTTGAACTGCTGATAACGACGAACTTGCGACCATAGTTGGCTAACGTTGCTTTCGGGGAAACGCACCCCTGAAGTTCTTGGCAGTGCCACATTAAGCACAGTGGAGATGCCATCATATTACAGCCCAAACCATCACTGATCCACCCGCGCTTCACTGGCCAGAAACAGCCCGGGTGTTGAGACTCTTTGGGGCTTCTTGGGGGGAAAGACAGTGACGGTGGACTCATCAGAGAACAATACATGTTTCACATTGTCCACTGCCCAAGAGTTCCTCTACTGGCACCATTGAAACTGACATTTAGCATTGAGCAAGTGACCAAAGGTTTGGCAATAGCTGCCCGACCATGAATATTGACTCTGTGGAGCTCCTGACGAACAGTTTTGTGGAAACAAGTTGCGCATTTAGTTGTAGAAAACTTTATTGCCATGGGGCAATTGGGTTTGCTGCGCAGTCGCAAGGCACTTCATGACAAAACATCAGACATATGACACAAACAAATACAATACAATGCAATACACTGTAATACACTATAATACACTATACACCCTTGGGCCTGACCAGGCCAGCTGGACATCTAGCTTAGATATTCTGCTGTGAGTTGGGACAGCTGTGGTTTGGATTAGAGTGCGGATCGGGACGCATTTTTCTGTCCGAGCCCGGCCCGCGTCCGACAGAGCAGTAACCCAACCCGACCCGAGCCAGACCGGCATTAAGATATTTTTGTCCGAGCCTGACACAGTTAAAATCTACTTTTCTCATACGAATGACACATGTACGTTTGTTTGTGTGGAAAGCCCGCTTTTATTAAGCAACTGTAGGAAGGCATTCGGAAATGTAGGCCTACAATAGATGAGCGCATCAGCGCACACGGGGCAACACGTGAACGTTAACACAGGCGCGCGCACATTATGCACGTGTTTCGTTGTCACGGCTACATAAACAAATTTCCGCACGCAGAAAGATAGATGTTATGGTAATATTTTAAATTTATTTTAATCACAAAAACGAAGCTTTGCATCAAGTGAAACAGGCCCATTGGCTACCTACATAATACGCTTTTTAAATTTAAAATGTCCAATGCCTTATCGCGCTGATGTGACCGAGCCCGACCCGAACCTCATTTCTAAATATCTGTCCGAACCCGGCCCGACCCGTCGGGTCCCGTCAGGTATCCATCCTCTAGTTTGGATACAATCCGGGTTAGTACCTGGTCATCCCTGTCAGACAAGCTTCTTTATGCGTCGACAGTTACTCCTGTTGGATGCGGTGTGTATCCTTCGTGATGGTATGCCAACATTACACTGGATACTCGCGATACACCACAAACACTGGCTGTCCTGGTCACAGATGAGCCAGCGAGATGTGCTCTTTTTGAACTCTGATATGTCCCTCTTTATGTTGTGTGGATTTCAATGTTGTATGTATATGAGCTATTGCTCTGCTAATCACGCTCTATTCTGACCGATGGAAATCAGTGAAGATTGGCCACACATATATAGATGTGAAACACTGCATTGGTCAGTGTTTCAGTTTCATTGTCCAACCCCTGTAGATACTGTTCCACTCAGACAAACTTACTACTACTAATAATAATAATTCCTTACATTTATAAAGCACTTTCTCGGCACTCAAATCGCTTTACATATAAAAGGGGGGAATCTCCTCAACCACCACCAATGTGCAGCACCAGCCGGATGATGTAACGCCAGCTATTGCGCCAGAACGCCCATCACACACCAGTTAATTGGTGGAGAGGAGACTGTGTGATGAACCAATCAGTATATGGGGAGGATTAGGAGGTCATGATGATTGATAGAAGCCAGTGGGTAAATTCGTCCAGCATGCCGGGGTTACGCCCCTTCTCTTTTTCCGAAGGACATCCTGGGATGTTTAATTAACACAGAGAGTCAGGACCTTCAGTTTAACGTCTCATCCCAAGGATGGGTTATAATTAAGGGAAAAACATTCATTATAGGTTCTTGTTATAGTTGCTGTTGGGAATGCAAGTTTTGTTGCAAAAAATCAATTGCGCGAATATCAGGTACACACAATAATCAGATTTGAGCAAGATGAATTCATTATATAATATTCTATTCTAAAAAGGAATTAATTATCTCCGAAATCATACAGGTCTCGCATATCTAAGCCCGTCTTACTGAGATTTCCTCATTATTTTATCGGTTCAGAATTCCTCGACCAGAATTCCTCTGAGCTTCAGAGATCTTTACACTCCGACACACACACACACACACACACACACACACACACACACACTCACACACACACACACACACACACACACACACACACACACACACACACACACACACACACACACACACACTCACACACACACACACACACACACACACACACACACACACACACACACACACACACACACACACTCACGCGCGCACACACACAGAGAGAAACCAGACGGACGGTTATCCACCAGCCTGGATCTGATTTACCCCTGAAAATGTGGACAAAACGATCAGGAGGGACTGAAATGAGAGATAAACCAAAAGCAAGACAAAGAAAAAAAGGCGGATAAGGGCACAGCGATAGAATGAGAAAAAGAGATGAAGAGAAAATGAACACGAATTTCATTTTTCCTCCCTTCTGTACAGTATCCAAAGGGAGATCCTTTGGAACACAACATCCCTCCATTTTACCAGCAGCACTCATGATAAAATAATAATCTAGGGCATCACACACACACACACACACAGATGAATTCAGCAGACTGCAGATCTCGACTCACTTCACTTACACACCCGAGCGCTGCAGAGCCTTTTAGACTTCACAGAGCTGTCAGCTCACAGTAAGATCAAGACTGCTGGTGTGGCGGCCCAATTCCCAGAGAACAGAGGAGAAGCGCGCAGACGCACACCGCCTTCCCAGCCTACAACACACACACGCACAGGTTCCTCTGTGGAGAAAGCGTCCCAAATCTGCACTAATCACGGTCTGAACAAGAACCACTAGAATGATTTTAGAACTATATCTTTATCGTTATATTTATCTGGCCTTAATAGACTAGCTCTGTTCCCGAACCTGTGAGCCGCCTACCTATGGCAAAAAAGGGACAGAATACCTGAACATATTGCAATGAACACATGATTAAAATTGCTAATTTAATTTATGCATATATTTATTTAATATACTGTATGCTTATGAAATCAAACGTGACAGATCTTATTTTTCATGGAATTCTGCAGTGTTTATTATACAGGTGTAACTCGAAAAATTTGAATATCGTGCAAAAAGTTCATTTATTTCAGTAATTCAACTTAAAATGTGAAACTAATATATTATATAGACTCATTACATGCAAATTGAGATATTTCAAGCCTTTATTTGTTATAATTTTGATGATTATGGCTTACAACTTATGAAAACTTTTCACAATATTCTAATTTTGAATTTGGGGTTTTCATAAACTGTAAGCCATAATCATCAAAATTATAACAAATAAAGGCTTGAAATATCTCACTTTGCATATAATGAGTCTATATAATATATTAGTTTCACCTTTTAAGTTGAATTACTGAAATAAATGAACTTTTGCACCATATTTCTAAATTATGCTGCATTTGGCCACATTTTTTGGTGTAAAAAAGGGCAGATTATTGAATGCCTGAATGCATTGCAACTAGCATAGTGAAAAAATCTGGGAATTTTTTTTTGCGGTTTGATTATTTGTATAATTTATTTAATATATGCATATTTCATTTAATATTTAAATACACATTAACATAAAAATTAATGTTCAAATTCACAACTAGCGTTATTGTTAACAAACTAATCGTGATTTCTTAACAAATATACAATTGTTCATCGTTTTTCATATTAGCTCACAATTAGCTGATGCTAACAGATTAACTTTTGATTCATTTTTTTTTATTAGTAAGTCTTAAAAGTAGCAATAACTAAGGCTATTGAAATATGTATTATCATTAGTTAACTAATGTAGTTAACTAATGTTAACAAATTAGATCTTATTGTAAAGTGCTTTGTTAAATGTTATTTTCTACTTAAAATTGATGGCAGGATTAATAGCCAAATTAAAAATCTTGAATTATTTACACTTTTGCACTATTTACGACTGTTTGTACTGTATTTTATTGAATTTTTATTCTAAACTGTTTTAATTATTCTTATTTATTTTGATTAATTTAATTTCTTCCATGTAAAGCACTTTGAATTACCATTGTATGAAATAAATAAATAAAAATATATATAATATAAATAAACTTGCCTTGCCTATATAATATGACACGAAGAACGATAAAGATGGCTATATTAGCGTCAACCTGCGGATGAAACCGTTCTGTTTATTCTAAGCGCACGCTTCAGTTTTGTCGTCTGTCGCTTTAAATGCTCAAGCTCGTTAAAGCAGGGTGGATTCTGATTGGCTGTCGATGTTTTTATCGTTCATCGGCTGGAAAAAAAATTTCTGATTCCAAAATGATATCGTTATTCTGTGCTGTTATCTTCATAATTGTTGTGTATGCTGCTATTCTTTCACATTTAGACATTTTTTTTATATCTTTATCTGGCTATATAATAGACTATAAGCTTGGATGTTATTTACGTCTAGCAACGTCTGTGATGCAGAATGTTCCAGATCAGTCACTCATGATGTTCAGATCGGATGCTGGCTGTCTATGTAGAAAACAACTGACTAGGTTTTGGAAGAAAGCTACTGACACACACACACTTTCTCTCTCTCTCTCTCTCAGGTTCTCAGGCGCTGGCTGGCTCTTCTTCTGGTTCCAGTAAGTACAGAACCCTCAAGAAACGAGAGGATGGCTCTTTCATCCTCTCTCTCTCTCTGATATGTCAGTCATCCCTCGCTCTCTCTTTCTTCGTTGTCTCTGTGCTCCATCCCTCGTTATGTCTTCTTCATTTTTCATGGGCCGCCCGTCCCGTGGCTTTCATCATCGTCAAATCACCGAATCTAGCCGCAATTCAGCCTAACATCAGAGAGCAGGAGGAAGAAAGATGAAGGGAGATACAGAGGAAGGAACACAGAGAGAGAGGCGCAGGAAAGATGACGTGATTCCTTAAGGGTTCAAAGAGAATAAGAGAAATTAGAGATTTACTCTGAGGACACGCCTACATCATTACATGCACTAAACACACACACACACACACACACACACACACACACACACACACACACACACACACACACACACACACACACACACACACACACACAATCTCAGCCAACATCTAAGAAGGGATTTCCCAGAAAACAACAGTACAGCTGGTGGTTTGCTCTCAGAAACAAAAATTGCAAAAATGCACCATGATAACCATAATTACCCCCCAAATCACCGAGTTATTGTTACAGTAACTGTGGTAAGTTGGTCTTATAAAACTAAAATGTCTCTAAAACTCTAAAAATGCTGTCAAATATGGATGAACCCAAGCATTGGTTTAAATGAACCTGTTTAAACTGTTTAATTAAAACTAACGGTTGGGCTTGTCTATATTTGACCCAAACATGGGTTGAAACGACCCAGCATTTTTAGAGTGAAAATAACGTTTTTGTTAATTGAAATAAAAACTAAATTGTGAAATAAAAATGAAAACACTTATTTTATTTCAGTTTCAGCACTAAACTGAATAAAAAAGCTAAATATAAATATATATTTGAAAAAACTTTTATCAAAAAATTACATTACAAAAGCACAACAAATTTACTAAAAGTAACATCAGAACGAAAACTGAAAATATAAAAAAATAAAGGCTAAATCAAAATATTTAAAATATACTATAAAAGTGTATAAATTATATCTATAAATGATCTATTATTTATATTCTAGCTATATATGCTTAACTATACATATTAACTGTATTTTTAATAATGTAATAAATCATTTAAAAGATTTTTTATGAAAATATATTGTTTTCTTTACAGTAAAAGCACAAATGAGACAATTGTTGTCAATACAGTAAGATGTTAAAAAGAAAAAGTACATTTAAAGAAAATTACAGAACAAAAACAAACTTTTTGTTTAGTGTGTGTGTGTGTGTGTGTGTGTGTGTGGCGTTATTTCAAACTTATTTAAAGGATCTCGAAGCACTCATGACTCCAGAACGGTTTACAAAATACATGCGATTTAACTCGGTCAGAAAGTTTTCTCAAACTGGCTTGATTTATGCGTTGTGGCGGAGCATTTTTCAAGGAATGCTGAGTAGATCCTGTCGCCGTAGCGTTAGTCTAATTTTAAAGCTGTCTGTGTTCCTGCGGAAAAGCACTTAGTGGAAGTGGAGGCCGGGACTCCGTGATGTCAGGAATTTAAGAGCGTTTGTGTAACGTCGTAAAGCTTTAAACTGCCTTCCGGCGACATGACGCTGCTGCATCTGAGCTGCCATTCAGGAGAATGAAGTGGGAATCAACAGGAAATGATGTCACTGAAATTAGAATTTAGAATGCAGTCCTGACACTCTTAAATTCACTGTGACGTGACGGTTCCATTTTTAAAAAGCAGCGTAAAAGACAGAGTGTGTGTTTTTGTGTAAGGCAACTAACTACACATGGCTCTTTTTGAGTGTGTGTGTGTGTGTGTGTGTGTGTGTGTGTGTGTGTGTGTGTGTGTGTGTGTGTGTGTGTGTGTGTAGCATATGGCCTAGAGAAATCAAACTCATAGATCATGTCCGTGTTTTCTCTCTCCTGTAGTCTAAAGGTCTACAGGTCTCCCACACAGGGGGAACATCACACACACACACACACACACACACACACACACACACACACACACACACACACACACACACACACACACACACACACACACACACACACACACACACACACACACACACACACACAAACACACACACACACACACGTGCAAGAAGAGGGGTAGATGATATGTAGGCCAGGGTGTGTGTTGTAAATGATCCACATGACACAGGTTACCGTTAACTATTGTATTTTGTTTAAAGAACAGCAGAAACCAGAAGAGAACGACACAGCGTATTTTCACCTCCGTCATTCTCCCCATAAATGCAAGGCTCGTGGAAACCCCAAATCATAGGTCTTGTAAAAAGTGTTCAGTTCACTTACTTAAAAAGATTTAGTAAACCCGTTGCCTTAAAATTATTAAGTAAATAAACTTAATGCTTAATTGAATTTTTTTTGTTATGTGAACTTGACAATTCCATCCATATTTTTTTTCGATTAAGCATGATGTTTATTTACTTGATAATTTTTAAGACAACAGGTTTCCTCAAGTCGACTGATCACTTTTTACAGTGACAAACAGCCACACCATTACAGTGTGTTCATTTTAATGTGGGATGAATGTCCGCACACACACACACAGACACGCACACACACACACAGACACACACACACACACACACAGGGATTATACAGGGTCAGTGTGTGTGTTCAGACAGGGATTACGAGGTCAGAGCAGCGAGTCTGATCCTCTGGATGCTGGTTGGTCAGTTGGGCAAATAGCCACAAACCAGCACACACAAACACCGACGGAAACGACAGGAAGACATTCTCTCTTTCATTCAGGGACATTTGCATAATGCAAACAAACATTAATTTACGCGAATGACATGCATTAAGGAGTCAAAGTTCCAAAATTACATCTTGAAAAAATATATAGGTCAGTATTTGTTTTGTATACTATACTGTTCAAAAGTTTGGGATCAGAATGATCTTTCGGAAAGAAATGAATACTTATATGTACCAAGGATGTATAAAATTTATCAAAAATTATAGAGTAAAGACATTCTATTCATCAAAGAATCATGAAAAAAGGGATAATTTTCCACAAAAAAATTTTTTCCAACATTGATAATAATCAGAAATCAGCATTATTATTATTTGTGACATGATCATGTGACGCTGAAGACTAATGATGCTGAAAATTCTGCTTCGATAACAGGAATAAATTACAGTTTAACATATATTCAAACAGAAAACAATATGAATCAATTTCACTGTATTTTAAATCAAATAAATGCAGCGTTCGTGAGCAGAAGAGACTTATTTAAAAAACATTAAAAAAAATCTTACCGACCCCAAACTTTTGAACAGTGGTGTATATGATCAGAAGACAGAGATCTCAAGAAGGAATAATCCACATTTGACAGCATAAAATCAGAGTCTGTGTGTCTGTGGGTCTTCTGTTGCTGTAGTTTCAGATCATGCCTGCAGGTGTTGTGTTCATTTGCTATTGTTCGTCTTTAATGCCAACAGTGACTGACACGTCAGCTGAAGACTTCACTACAGCTGTAACAGAATCACCAGCTTTGATCACAGGTGGGACAGGGTGACCCTCAAAGGCTCCCGTAGTTGTAGCAATAAAGCAGGGCTGTAAACGATTAATCGCATCCAAAATAAAAGTTTGTGTTTACATAATATATGTATAATTGTTTTGTATATATAAATACACACACATACATGTATATATTTGAGAAATATTTGCATTCATATACTGCATATATATTTTTATATTATTTATATTATTTATAAATAGAACTATTTTATATATAAATAACAATTTTTTTCTTAAATATATACATGCATGTGTGTGTATTTATATATACAAAATAATTATACACAATATAAATACACACTTGCATGTGTGTGTAATATATAAATACACACACATGCATGTATATAAGTGTTAATAATATATACAAAATAGTTATATTTATAAATAATGTAAATTATATAAAAATATATATGCAGTATATGAATGCAAATATTTCTCAAATATATACATGCACGTGTGTGTATTTATAATTATATATACAAAACAATTATACACAATACACACATATATTACGTAAACACAAACTTTTATTTTGGATGCGATTAATCGTTTACAGCCCTGCAATAAAGTAGGAAAAAAGCATGGCATCTGCATAGACTGTAGAGATTCATATCTAGATAGCTAGTTATATTACCCAAGTGTACAAATAAAATAATTTTGCTAAAAACAACTGAGAATTCAAACCTACTGATTAATGAACTTTTCATCTATTATTATTATTAATTATTACACTTTAATGTTTTATTAAATGTTTTATGCATGAGGTGGGAGAAAAAAAAGTGCTGGACACAGTAAGTCCTGAAGATAACATATCTAGATGAAAATATTATGCAGTATAAGGTACTTTACATAGACCATACTAGTTGCTGCGTTATAGCAGAGCTTAATGATGATGTAATGTGCCTTAATCCAACAGAGCGCCATCTGCAACTCCATGCGATCACACACACACACACACACATGCACAAACACATGCATACTGACAATCTGCAATAAATCGCAGCATCTCACTTAAGAGCTCTGCTATCACAAATGTGCTCTGGTCAGATCAACTGATGACGCACCGAATATGTTCAAAATGACTACCATGCAGACTGGCAAACATGAAATAAAATTATAAAAATATAAAATCGCTGTATTTACTGTATGAGAATTAAACGGCATGCACCGATTTAACACAATGACAAAATTAGTGTTTTAAGAATGTGTTGTTATATACTGCATCACATCTTTTTTTAAATAGTAGGCAATTTCAGGGTTGTGCGACATTCAGAACTGAATTGAAAATGACTTTTAAATGATCAGTCAATTATTGAATTTGAATTGATGTAGAAAACAAGAATGTAATGCATTTCAAACTTGAAAGTAATTGTAATTGCAAAAAAAACAGACATTTTGAATGTTTAAAAGGTTTTAAAAGCCTTTAGGTTTAAAGCAACACCAAAGCACTTTTCCCCTTCGGTCCCCTACAGGTTGCAAGCGGAATTGTCCATTACCGCTGCCGTAAATAATTTAGCCTACCACGGCCTACCACAATTCAAAAGCAACCTGGCTATCTTCCAGTTATATGTACCTGCCGAGTACGCTCCACCCAGAGCCTTTCGAGCGAGGGAAACATGCCGAAGCGTTGTGCGTATGGATTGTGCAAATCTGATACCCGGTATCCTAAAAGTTTGGACGGAGGGGTGGAATTTTTTTCCTTCCTGAAACCTAAAAGCCGAGGGGAGAAATGCTGGGCGTGGATCAAGCAGTGTGGTACGCCCCAACTAAATGTCGACAGGATTAACAAAAACACTTATTGCTTGGAAATAATGACGGTTCTTTGTTCATAATGCATATATTTGAGCGTAAAATAAGACGATTAAAAGACGAGCAAGATGGAGGCTCACTAACATACTTTGAAATATATTTCAGCATTTTGTTAATCTACGGTCTACCCCTGAGTAACTTTACCCCAATCCGATCACGGCAGTGTTATTCCACAAGATTTATGAATAAGCTGTTTGATTTATAATTATTCGATTATTTTCAAATTTCACTTACACTGCTGTGCATGAACATAGGTGTTCCTCAATTTGTGTTTCCCATTTGGTGTGTTTCCCAATGGTCAGTGTATGAGGCGGCTGCTGCTTGCGCTGGGACCTATAGGCTTTAGCTTCAATTTTGATGAAATTATTCTCTAATCGGTTGCATATTATGCCGTGGATATATCCCTCGAATGCATACTGCAGTCCCTTTTGTCTTGCTCTCTCAGATTTTTCACCTGTTCGCCAAAAATGACTAATTATCTCCTTGGGAATGTCTGACACCGGTGCATACACACTGTAATAGACGTGCCAGGTGCGAAAGCTTGTCAGGCTTAGCAACAGTAACTAAAGAGGGCGGGGCTTAGCGAAGGGTCAATTCTGAATTTTGCACAACCCTGGACAGTATACACTGCACAGTAAGCAGTACACTAGTATTCCATCCTGAATATTTTAACACACAGATTGAACATGGAATGAATTCATAACTGCCTCTGCAGTGCAGAATAGAATTACACTTGACACTTGAAAGCAACTGCAAGAACCAAACTACAAGATTTAAAATGCAAGAGGTTTTGTTAAGCTCAGCACTTTGTATGTTTGCACGTATTCCATGCTGACTCTGGTTTCTCTAACCCGTTTCTATTACACTCCCCCTCAAATCCCATTAGATGCTCCTTCAGTGCACGTAGATACTGCAAACCACGTCCCACCAGCTAAAATAGAGCCTAAGGCACTTTATACCACAACAGAAGCCCCGCCCCCTGCCACACCCCCTTCTCTTTTTCTCACTGAGGACACACCCCTGGAGGAGGGGCCTGTTCACAGACATATAGAGAGCACAGGTAAGGGCACTAGTGTGTGTGTGTGTGTGTGCTAGTGTTACTAGTCTGTTATAGAAGCATCTTTCAAAGACTTGTATTGGCAGTCAAAGCATTGTGGCCAAGCCAAGAGCTCAGCGACTCTGCTGCCAGTAAGTCATCTACTCAAACGTACCCCTAGAGGATTGTGGGTAACGGCTCCAAAGCATGTGCACAGTGGGAAATCAATGCTCAATTAGACAGTGTTTTCCTCTGTCAAAATATAGAGTGACTTTGCATCTTTCAGCACAAAGCGGATTAGGGCAGCCTGTGAATATAAAAAACAAAGAATCACCACACACACACACACACACTCATTGATCGAAGCGCACATACGCACCCGAGGAATGAATACTGCATGACGTTTAACGAGTGAGCGAGAACTCCAGCTCGAGCTCAGATCAGAAAACGTCAAGCTGGCATGAAAAAACGGAGGAGGAATAAACCGCTCAGCTGAGACGCGAGACAGAGCAGCTCCTCGGATGGATTTAATAAAGGTGGAGATCTTTGAGATTCCCAGTGGCATGCCGCGTACGTGTGTTGATGAAATTACAGCATGGTCGTTGTGTACACGCAGGAGCGTTTGTGTGCCTCAAACAACACCGATCTGTCGTTCGAGATTAATTGCAGTTTGGTTTGTCTGTTTAACGTCATGAACCACTTTTCATGTGTTTTAGTGCTCCCTTGCAACCTCACAGCAATCACTCAGAAGTGCAGTCACTACTGAAGCTACATTCAAATTAAGAATCACGTCGATGAAGCTCAGACACAACAAGCAAAACCACTGAACAGAAACTGTAGTTGCACTCCATTGCACAGCCGATTCATTCTATCAAAATTCAGAAAGAAAACAAATTGGTAAAACTGTAAGTGATAATGGGACAGTGATATAAAAATAATTTCTTGTCACCTCCAAAACTGTGATAATATTTTTAAACCACATGCCGTACAACACCGCACAAGCCTAAGGCAAAAGTCACTGGGAAACAGAAGGTGAAAAAGAAAGAAGCACAAATAAAAGCAAGAATATATATATATATTCCCAAAAATCTATTATTTTCTAAACCTGTTCTGGCTGGTGGTCCTAAACAAAGCAGAATCTCATCCAAATGAACCAGTAGAGTTAGGAGTGTAACAATATATCGTGTCACAATATATCGCAATACAAAAATGCATCAATATGTATCGTGTATAGTGATAATATGTATCACGGATAGTTAAAAATTACTGATGTGAGGAAATGTTTTTTTTTTTTTTAGTTTTAGTGCCAGTCTTAAATTAAATTAAACTACTATATATGATGTTGAATATAATGCAATGGGGAAATATTTTTGTGTCCTGACAATGCCAAATGTCTTATGCTACCAGTAAAAAGTGGAATACATTATTTTAAACATATCTAGTCAGTGACAGAGTTCAAGCATATTCGTGTAAAATAATTCTGTATTTTCAGCTTCAGAATCATGAATATTGTTATTCTGGTGTCTCTATTGTCCTGTGCTTTGAGTTTCCAGCACTAAGTCCAAGCCTATTCATTTACACTCACAATGTAAAACCAAATGTAGCATTTTAATCAACAGTACATTTTTTGTTAACCTTTTATTTGTTAACCTTTTATGTCTTGGAGTATCGCAATAATATCGTATCGTGAGTAGGGATGGGAATTGATAAGGATTTAACGATTCCGATTCCATTATCGATATTGCTTATCGATCCGATTCCTTATCGATTCTCTTATCGATTCTCATTGGGTGAGGGAATAAGTACAAATTTGTTTGTTTGTATTAACTCGCTTTAATATCTGATCAGAAGACACAGCACAGAGCACATATAGCTACACAAATTATGTGTAGCAACCTCAGAACAAATCTAAAAGTATAGGTGAGCTACTTCTCAAAGTGAGTGTGTGTGTGAGTGAGCATGTGTGCGTTTGAGTGTGAGTAATTGAGCGTGAGAGAGTGCGTGTGTGAGCGCGAGAGAGTGTGTGTGTGCGCTAGTGAGTGAGCGAGAGTGTGTGCGTGAGCGCGAGATAGTGTGTGAGCGCTAGTGAGTGAGTGTGTGCGTGAGCGCGAGATAGTCTGTGAGCGCTAGTGAGTGAGTGTGTGTGTGCGCGCGCGCATGAGAGTGAGTGAGTGCGTATGTATGTGTGCGAGTAAATGTGTGTGAGACAGCACGCTGGTCGGAGAGCAACGTGGCGTCCCGTTAAAGGCCTCATTATACTTCTGCGTCGAACTTCTGCCTCTGCCATGTTTGCCGCGTTCTGAATCAAAACAACGCAGCGCGTGTGTGACGTCATGACACATTTGCAACGAGCGGAACCGATACGCGGAATCGATACGCAGGCATGCTAACGGTTCCAAGGAATTGATTCACAGGGCACCGGTTCTGAAGAAGAATCGGTTCTCGATTCCCATCCCTAATCGTGACTTCAGTATCGTGTATCGAATCGCGACATGACGGTATCGTTACACCCATAATACCTGTACACACTGGAAAAAAAAGCAGACAATGAGAATGAACACAAAAAAGAAGAAAGTAATATTAAATTTCGTTGAGACATAATTCTGTGTTTTTAGCCTGATTTTCAAAGCCCTGTAAAGCCAAAATGACATTTCCCTCTTTCTGATAAACTGCAGTATCTCACAGACATAATCCTCAAACCAAGCACCCAGGACAAAACATGATTGCCGTTGAAAAAGATAGGACACACCCCAGAGAATCCGAGAAACAGACTGTGGAAGGTATCGTTACGCGTCCAATTAAGTTCTAGTATCGTGGTAGATGTGGTTTTAGTGACATATCCCTAATCTGTGGTTGACAATGAAAAGTGTAGTAGAGACCACAGAGGAGTTTGTGGCCTGTGGTTGCTATAGATTTAATGTATAGTGTGAAAGTCTTACGATTGATGTACAGGTTATTTCTGGCTAGCTGTTCAATGGCTGTTAGTAGAGCACAACACAGTGTGTGTGTTTGCGTGTATGAACAACCAACATTGTGATTATTCGAATGATTGCTCCCAAGCAATCCCTACAGCACCACCAGTGGAGGATTCTGGGAAGGGTGAGGAGATTTCTGAGAAGAAAGAGAAGACTTCTGGGAAACACAAAGTAATTGAAGAAGAAGTAAAGAGAGTGGAGAGTGGTCTGGAGCATAGCAGACACAGGGAAGAAACTGGTATGAAGAGTCTCAATGTGTTTTTTATTCCACTGTTTATCTGCTGTATGTGTTCAATCTCTGAATCATCTTGTTAGTCACCAGTGCACCTGAACCTGCTGAATCAGAGCCAGAGTCTGTCGAGTCAATGCCAGAATCTGCGGAGTCAATTCCAGAGCCTGTCAAGCCAATATCGGAATTACAGGAGACAATGACTAAACCTCATGGTCATGATTCAATACCAGAATCTCATGAACCAATACAGAAATCACATGAGTCAATACTGAACAATAAAGAGCCAGCACCAGAATCTCATGAGCTAATAGTAAAACATCCTCAGCCAATCCATAAACCTCATGAGCCAATAGTGAATCCCCATGAGTCAATGCATAACCCTCATGGGGCAGTAGTGAATCCTCATGGGGCAGTAGTGAACCCTCATGGGGCAGTAGTGAACCCTCATGGGGCAGTAGTGAATCCTCATGGGGCAGTAGTGAACCCTCATGGGGCAGTAGTGAACCCTCATGGGGCAGTAGTGAACCCTCATGGGGCAGTAGTGAATCCTCATGGGGCAGTAGTGAACCCTCATGGGGCAGTAGTGAATCCTCATGGGGCAGTAGTGAACCCTCATGGGGCAGTAGTGAACCCTCATGGGGCAGTAGTGAACCCTCATGGGGCAGTAGTGAACCCTCATGGGGCAGTAGTGAATCCTCATGGGGCAGTAGTGAATCCTCATGGGGCAGTAGTGAATCCTCATGGGGCAGAAGTGAATCCTCATGGGGCAGTAGTGAATCCTCATGGGGCAGTAGTGAATCCTCATGAGTCAATGCATAACCCTCATGGGGCAGTAGTGAATCCTCATGGGGCAGTAGTGGATCCTCATGGGGCAGTAGTGAACCCTCTTGAGTCAATGCATAAGCCTCCTGAGCCAATAGTAAATCCTCATGAGTCAATGCATAAACCTCATGGGGCAGTAGTGAATCCTCATGGGGCAGTAGTGAATCCTCATGGGGCAGTAGTGAACCCTCATGGGCCAGTAGTGAATCCTCATGGGGCAGTAGTGAATCCTCATGGGGCAGTAGTGAATCCTCTTGAGTCAATGCATAAGCCTCCTGAGCCAATAGTAAATACCCATGAGTCAATGCATAAACCTCATGGGGCAGTAGTGAACCCTCATGGGGCAGTAGTGAACCCGCATGGGGCATTAGTGAACCCTCATGGGCCAGTAGAGAATCCTCATGGGCCAGTAGCGAATCCTCATGGGGCAGTAGCGAATCCTCATGGGGCAGTAGTGAATCCTCATGGGGCAGTAGTGAACCCGCATGGGGCAGTAGTGAACCCTCATGGGCCAGTAGCGAATCCTCATGGGCCAGTAGCGAATCCTCATGGGGCAGTAGCGAATCCTCATGGGCCAGTAGTGAATCCGCATGGGGCAGTAGTGAACCCTCATGGGGCAGTAGTGAACCCTCATGGGGCAGCAGTGACTCCTCATGGGGCAGTAGTGAACCCTCATGGGGCAGCAGTGAATCCTCATGGGCCAGTAGTGAATCCTCATGGGCCAGTAGTGAATCCTCATGGGGCAGTAGTGAATCCTCATGGGGCAGTAGCGAATCCTCATGGGCCAGTAGCGAATCCTCATGGGCCAGTAGTGAATCCTCATGGGCCAGTAGTGAATCCTCATGGGGCAGTAGTGAACCCTCATGGGGCAGTAGAGAACCCTCATGGGGCAGTAGTGAACCCTCATGGGGCAGCAGTGACTCCTCATGGGGCAGTAGTGAATCCTCATGGGGCAGTAGTGAATCCTTATGGGGCAGTAGTGAATCCTCATGAGGCAGCAGTGACTCCTCATGGGGCAGTAGTGAATCCTCATGGGGCAGTAGTGAATCCTCATGAGGCAGTAGCGAATCCTCATGGGCCAGTAGTGAATCCTCATGGGCCAGTAGTGAATCCTCATGGGCCAGTAGTGAATCCTCATGGGGCAGTAGTGAATCCTCATGGGGCAGTAGTGAATCCTCATGGGGCAGCAGTGAATCCTAATGGGGCAGAAGTGAATCCTCATGGGGCAGCAGTGAATCCTAATGGGGCAGAAGTGAATCCTCATGGGCCAGTAGTGAATCCTCATGGGCCAGTTGTGAATCCTCATGGGGCAGTAGTGAATCCTCATGGGGCAGTAGTGAATCCTCATGGGCCAGTAGTGAATCCTCATGGGGCAGAAGTGAATCCTCATGGAGCAGTAGTGAACCCTCATGGGGCAGTAGTGAACCCTCATGGGGCAGTAGTGAACCCTCATGGGCCAGTAGTGAACCCTCATGGGGCAGTAGTGAACCCGCATGGGGCAGTAGTGAACCCGCATGGGGCAGTAGTGAACCCGCATGGGGCAGTAGTGAACCCTCATGGGGCAGTAGTGAATCCTCATGGGGCAGTAGTGAACCCTCATGGGGCAGTAGTGAACCCTCATGGGGCAGTAGTGAACCCTCATGGGGCAGTAGTGAACCCTCATGGGGCAGTAGTGAACCCTCATGGGTCAATGCATAAACCTCATGGACACATACCTATTGAGCCAAAAGTGGAGTCTCATGAACCAATACACGAATCTGTGCTGCCAAACCCAGTGTCTAAGCCAAAACCAGAATGGCCAATATCAAAAGTAGAGATGGTTTCATCAATACACGTGCCACATGAAGAGGAGAAGGAAGGGTCTCATAAACAGACAGGTGTTGAAGGTATGGCTCAGCTGTAGTTTCAAACAGCCTGTAGTATAACATAGACTTGATCTAGAATTCAATAGAACTCAATAGGAAGTGTATTTAGTCTCTTGAATGGTAAATTACATCTTTTTCTTATAAAGGCTTCTTTTTTTCTTTTTTTTTACTTCATTAAAGTTAATTTAATTTGATAGATTTTGTAGGTGCATAATTGCCCAGAAGTGTTTGATGAGTAAAAATGGCACTGTCTGATCAATTCATAAGTGGTATTTTTGAAGCGTTGTGAGTGATTCAAACATTATAAGTTGATCTGTGGATTGCTCAGTCCTTCTCTTTGCTCGTCTAGAGCCACACAAACACTCAGGTGCAGGAAAGCATGCCCATAAGTGGGAGAGAGAAGAAAAAATGGAAGACAAAGATGAAGAGAATAAAAAAGGTAGAGAAGGAGTGCATTGCAAGTAGTGAAGTCTATAACTGCATGTGCATAGTCATTAGAGCCCACATAAACTAAACCGTATTAGCTTCTGTAGTTTTTAGTTTGTATATATTGTAGTAAACATGCTTGGTAGTGAATTTGTGGGCCTAAAATTACAGTTCTGCATTAGACAACTCATCCCTCCTGTAACCGGACTGATAGCTGCAGATTTGCTTGCCGTAGACTCGATCGCAGTGTTTCTAGATGAACATGTAAAATACGAATTTTCATTCTCCGAAGCTCTTCTGAAGTTCTTGCTATCTGGAGGGCAACAGACTGTCCAGCTAAAAGGCATCATATATGACGACTTTAAAGGTGAGGAAGACATGATAACGAGACGAGAGAACGAAAACATCACAGTATTTAACTAGTAAGAACTAGGAAATTTTCTTTAAACACATTACAGTGTTTATAAGTGAAAAGGAACAGTAAGCTTCTAGATTATACTATTAATAAAAACAGTAATGTCACGTTGAGAGTTCAAAAACTGAGTTTGACGATGTCACTTCCTGTCTCCTTTCTAACTTCCATCAATCCCTTCATCCCTGCTTTTCTCTATTATTTGTGACATGTAAGGTAAGTGTATTGTGTGTAACGTGTGGAACTCATTTATATTTCATTGATTTGCCTGTTCCTATGTGCTGAGACGGACTCTGTACCGAGTTCCCGCTCTCAGTCCCTTTTAAAGTGTGCATGAATATTTGATAAAAGTGATAAAAAATTCTGAAGTAGCTAAAAATTCATGAAGTTTATGAATTGGTCTGGTAAATATGCATTTAAACATGCATTTGTATAAGTTTACTGTAATATGAAATATCATAAGATTACAGTTGCGCCTTTGATGTACAAAAACAGACATTTACAGCAAGTGCAACATTAGATTTAGCTTTACAAGTTTAATAATTGGCCATGTTTAAATGCTGGTGAAATGTCCGACATGTTCAAGGTCCAAACACATTATAATCTTTCTTTGATTCCCATTGTAATGTAACACTTAGGCCTGGTTTCACAGACAGGGTTTAGATTAAGTCAGGATTAGACCTTAGTTCAATTAGGACCTTTAAGTAGCTTTTATAAACATGCCTTAGAAAAAAAAACATTACTGGTGTGCATCTTGAGAAAAAACAATGACACTGACATATTTTAATGCATGTCAGTGCAAGTTGCGTTCAGTTAAAACAGCTCAGACATGTATTTTAGTCTGGGACTAAGCTTTAGCCTTGTCTGTGATACTGGGGGTTAAAGTTCAAATTATTGACCCTGCTTGCCGCTGATCTTAAAGGTGTAGCAAATCAAAAACCAGATGGAAGAAATACTGAACCAGTAACATCAAAGGTAGAACAATATATATTTTTTAATACTTTTTTAAATAAGTCTCTTCTGCTCAGCAAGGCTGCATTCATTTGATCAAAAATACAGTAAAAACAGTAATATTGTGAAATATTATTACAATTTAAAATAACTGTTTTCTATGTGAATATATTGTAAAATGTAATTTATTCCTGTGATCAAAGATGTATTTTCAGCATCATTACTCCAGTCTTCAGAGTCACATGATCCTTCAGTAATCATTATAATGTGATGATTTGATGCTCAAGACACTATTATTATTATTATCAATGTTGAAAACAGATGAGCTGCTTCATATTTTTGTGGAAACAGTGATAGATTTTTTTCAGGATTCTTTGATGAATAGAACGTTTAAAAGAAGATAATTTATTTGAAATATAACCTTTTGTATGTCTATAAATGCCATTTATGATCAATTTGATGCATCCTTGCTGAATAAAAGTGTACACTAGCTACCTAGAACCTTGTATCTGTCACATCTGGAGGTCAAAGTGCAATGAGTTGCTTGTGTTGAAAGGCTCTGATTCAGGTTCTCATGAAGGGGCTACACTGAACGTATTTCAATAACGCACTGCACACTGATTCTCTATGAGTGACAGACATGAGAGTGGGATACAGGACAGGTGTGAATGGGATGGAAACTGGGAGAAGCCACGCAGTCTGACAAAAAGATCTGCTTCAGAAGACGAGGAAACAGCTGTTTTAGAGAAAACATCTGTCATCAGATTTCCCAACATCCCTAGAGCACGCACACACACACACACACACACTCACGTGCATGCGGAGTGGGCAAGACTCCCGTAAGAGTGTGTGAGATATCGCCCTGTCAGCAACACACACACACGCACACAAATCTTCATTTCAGCTGTCAGTGCTGTGGGTGGGTGCCGCAGGAAAGACACAAAGTGACGCAAAAAAAAAGAGTCGATAGCTTTTCATCGATTCAGCATCGAGATTGATGTAGTTTGTAGATGTACTCTAACTCTAATCATTTTTTTAATCATCATGCTTATGATGTCATGAGCTTATTAACATATGACCACCCACATTTAGATATCATCACCTTGAACTTGAACGTCATCTGAAAAACCAGCACATTTCTTTACTCTTCTCTCTTTTAAACCCTGCTTTACTTTAATCTAGAGTTGCTGACTTGGCCTTTTTCTCTCTCCCTCTCAGATTGTGAATGTAACGGACACTCGAATCGCTGCAGTTACATCGACTTCCTGAACATAGTGACGTGTGTGAGCTGCAAACACAACACGCGTGGTCAGAACTGCGAGCACTGTCGCATGGGCTTCTTCAAGAACAACTCTGCGGAGCCCGACGACGAGAACGTGTGTGTCGGTGAGTAACAGTGTGCATTTTTAAATACATGATTAGATGATGCCACTGGCTCAAACAGTAGAGCATGGCACTAGCAACGCCAAGGTCATGGGTTCAACATGTATATGTTGAGTGCAATGTAAGATAAAATCATCTGACAAATGCGAAATGTAAACTTGAAACAAATATTAATTACAATCATTCTGTTCTTTGATCAAACTAAAAATACAATATTGAATCGCTGCACGTGATAAACTCCTACATCTGATTTATCTAGTCATATTTTTGTCTCAAATACACAAATCCTAAAACTCAAACACAAACATGCTGAGACGAGTGCACCTATATAACATTTATACAAACTATATGATTTATGCTTGGTATCTCACAAATAATTCATTCATTTTCATTAAGCAAACCAGTAAGTGCAAGTCATTAGCTTTACACTAGCTGGCTATAATAGGGTCCTGTGATTTTCAATGCTGAAAACGCAGACAGAATCACGGCATCCAGTCATAAAAGTGAAATTTACAGTAAACCCTGAAAATGTTACGGGAATTCAGCGAAAAATTGGGCTGTACAAATAATCAAATCACTAAATGGAACAGAATTTGGGAAAAATCTAACTTATTTCAGTGGGCACTGCTATTAGCTTTTGTAAATCACCTTAATATATTTGCAATGCAGCAGTCATTCATTGTCATCTACTGCGAAGTCAGCCATCCTTGAAGAAATTACAATATTTACAATTATAATACACAAAATTACAATATTTATGACTCTACTAAGACTGTAAAGCTGAGGAGGGCAGTCTTTGGTGGGGTTTTTTCCTCCAGTTTTTTAGAAAAAAATACTCGAACACCCCGTTTACACCTGGTAATAAGATGCATTTTGGCCGATTGGATTAGAAGCATAATAAATACAGGTTTACACAGGGTCTGAGCTTATTCACTTTCAACCACTTCCAGAGGTAGTATTTGAAGACGCATTTTGATTGAGGCAAGTTTGGTTTGAAAATGAAAAATGTACCATTCCTGATTTCTAACACACACTCACTGCATTCGACGCGGCCTTCGGTCTGTCAGAGCAGGAACCAAAGCTGATGCTCTCTGTATGCTTTTCCGTCGTCTCCAGGCACATTCATATGTAAATTGCGTGAGATTATTTCGTCCATTATATCGAAAGATCTGAAAAAGGCCATACATTTACCCTCCCATAGACCTTACTCTCAAAGAAATCAGGAGTTCATCATCCTCATGAACATCATCATCAGAGTTGTTAAAAAGTGGACAAAAGAGACGAATTAAAACACCAGATGTAAATGGTAATGTGTCTCCCTCGACTACCTGTGATCCGATCGACCAAAATGCATCTTAATACCAGGAGTAAAGAGTGAATCTTTAAAGAGACCCAGTGTGGACTTCACTGAAGTGTGCATCAGGCAAATCCAACAGCAAGGAATCTGCACCAAAAACATATTTTTTTGGAAAGGAAATGTCTCTAATTGAAACAAAAAAGATATATGTGACCCTGGATCACAAAACCAGTCTCGAGTCGCACGGGTATATCTGTGACAATAGCCAACAATACATTGTATGGGTCAAAATGATAGATTTTTCTTTTATGCTCAAAATCATTAGGATATTAAGTAAAGATCATGTTCCATGAAGATATTTTGTAAATTTCCTACCGTAAATATATAAAACATTTATTTTTGTGAGTGAATGCAGCACAATCGTGAACATAAATGCATAACTTTAAAGGAGATTTTCTCAATGTGTAGATTTTTTTTGCACCGTCAGATTCCAGATTTTCAATAGTTGTATCTCGACCAAATATTGTCCTATCATAACAAACCATACATCAATGGAAAGCTTATTTATTCAGCTTTCATTTGAGATATAATTTCCAAAAATTGACCCATGTGACCCATGTTTTGTGGTCCAGGGTCACATATTTGAGTAAAATACAATCAGGAGAAAGTAATACAAAGACAACTGAATGAGGGAAGAAAGAGAAAATGCATTGGACGCCACAGTCAACAAAGTTAAACTGTAACATTATCTTCCTGGGAGCGTCATATTAGAGTTTCCCAGTGGTCTTCAAATAAACTTCCAGAAATAAACCCGGATGTCGCAGCTCTTAAATCAGCAGCTCTGCTTCCAGGCGGACGCTGAGAGTACCAGGACGGAGAAGAGAGTCCATCTGCCACACGAGGAGGCAGGGCGCGGGGTAAATGAAAGCATGCTGGGAAGTCAGCACAAATGCGCTCGCCCTCATCGGGTGTGTGCCAGGTGCCAACATGGCACAGGGTCAACACCAGGATCTCCACGAGGAGAACATTTACCTCATCCTGAGCTCACAATAGCACTATTGTGTCTATTTTCAGGAGTTCTCACAGAAGAGCAGGCATTTGCTGTTATGCAATACACTGTTGTGTATCAAAATATCAGCGGATAGATTCTAAAAACAATAAAACATAATTTACAGCTGACTATAACAGTGACATAATACATTAGATCTTAAAAACATTATGTGTAAACTGCATTTATCTGCATTCATTAACAACGGCTACTTCTAAAGCATGTGTTAATCTTTAACATTTACTAATGTATTATTAAAATCAAAAATTGCATCTAACATGAACTACAATGAACAGTTGCATTTTAACTTCCTAACGTTAACAAATATCAATAAATTCTGTAACAAATGTAATGATAGTCAATGCATTAACTAATGGAACCTTATTGTAAAGAGTTACCAAAAATTGTGTGATTAACAATATTTATAAGTGAATAATATACTAATATATTAGCAATGCAATAGAGTGCTGCAGTGAAGATGTATTTTTGTAGGCCAACCCGAAAATTAGCATCACCCCGATTCCCTTGACAAAAACCCAGTGGGATTTTTCCATTGGCTTTTGCAGAGAATAACCTCCATGGCCAACAAAAGTTCATGATTCTTACTTCTGGACTTTTTGAATTTTGAAGCCTTAGTTCACCCAAAAATGAAAATTCTGTCAGTAATTACTCACCCCCGTGTTGTTCCAACCCTGTAAGACTTTTGTTCATCTTCGAAACACAAATTAAGATATTTTTGATTAAATCTGAGAGCGGTCTCACTCCTTCATATGCTTATTTTGTAATTGAAACTTGCCGGCCCAGAAAGGTAGTAAAGACATCGTTAAAATAGTCCAAGTGACTACAGTGGCTCAACCATAAGTTTATCAAGCGACGGAAATACTTTTTGTGCGCAAATAGCATGCTTATTTATTTTTAGCTTATTTTCTAAATACAAAAGCAACTGCAGAAAATTAAACCTGCTAAAACTATAAAGCCATTTTGACACTCAACAATTAGTCATTAACACATTTTCAGAAATGTGACCCTGGACCACAAAACCTGTCACATGGGTCAATTTATGAAATTGAGATGTATATATAATCTGAAAGTTGAATGAACAAGCTTTCCATTGATGTATGGTTTGTTATGATAGGACAATATTTGGCCGAGATACAACTATTGAAAATCTGGAATCTGAGGATGCAAAAAAATGTAAACATTGAGAAAATCTCCTTTAAAGTTGTGCATTTATGTTCACGATTGTGCTGCATTCACTCACAAAAATACATGTTTTATATATTTACAGTAGGAAATTTACAAAATATCTTCATGGAACATGATTTTTACTTAATATCCTAATGATTTTTGGCATAAAAGAAAAATCAATAATTTTGACCCATACAGTGTATTGTTGGCTATTGCCACAGATATACCCGTGCGACATGTGACTGGTTTTGTGATCCAGGGTCACATATAAGCTGTACAAGTTCAGCCCTTTTCCCGTGTCTAACTCTCTCTTGTTCTTTTCAGAGTGTAACTGTAATACGCTGGGTTCGGTGCACGACCGCTGTAACGGTACCGGCTTCTGTCAGTGTAAAGACGGCTCAACCGGAGTCAAATGTGATGAATGTCTCCCCGGTTACTACTGGAAACCGGGCTGTGTCCGTAAGTACCTTCCCAATCAGACCTCATTCAACTCTCCCATCTAATTAACAAATCAATGTCAAAGTGTGCAGTCGCCTTTCCATTCTCCTCAGCCAATTTCAGGTTTAAATCAGATAATAATTGGCACAGAACTTTACAAGGCTTTAGTTTCCTAAAGCCATCTGAAATAAAAGTAACAGTTTAAATAATTACTGGTTCTCTAGCTCGCAGTCATTAGTCTTTACACTGTGGAGTTAAAGCAGAGTTAATTCAACATCAGAATGGCCGAGAAATTAGAAAGATGCTTTAATGGTGTAGTTACGCCAACTACCATCAGGGGTTAGCCATGCAAACCAGTCAAACTTGTCACTGTAAAAAAATATTTTCATGATTTGTTATCACAACATTTTTTCTTTTGTCAAATCCATTTGGATAATTTATGTGGTTCAGATAACATAATATTTTGAGTTTCTGCTGATCAAAAAATTCTAGATTGCCTTAATTTCAATTAACTTCAAATTTTAAGGCAACCAGGTTACTTAATTTTTTTAAGGCGAGACACTACAGCCACAGGTGAATAGGGTAAAATGTTTAACTAGCAGATATCACCATGAAACTTTCCCAGTTGATTACCTACATTAAGATGAGAAAAAAATGTATTACAAGTTTTCTGTAATTTAATGTTTAAATATGCGAATTAGGCAATATGTAATTAAATATGTGCTAATTTGCATATATTATAAAAAACGAAATCTAAGTATATGTTATAAATCAGGCTAGGAATAATATATTTACAAATCCCTCTATAAATGTCTTCATAATATAACTAGGTACAAGACTGGAAAGTTTGGTGTATATCGGTGCAACTGAAGTGGAGATTTCGGACTTGGAGAATGAGAGAAAAGTCATTTTGAGAAAACGGGCTTTAAAGATTTATCATCAGCCAATGAGATTGCACATTCAGCCCTTTTACTTTGACGATTGGTTGCTGATAAAAAGGAAATGCCCATATTTTGATCCGACAGCATTGTACAGGAGAGAGAGAGCTTTCTAACGGTTCATGTGATGACAGGGAGCAGACAGAGATCGCGGAGCAACATGTTGATTTAGAATGCCAACTTTTGTTGAATTTCTGAGAAATCAACAGACGCAAACAGATAAAGTGTAGTAAAATAAAGACCTAAATGTGTATTTCGGACTTTTTTTCACCACAAGTCTGAAAGACGACATGTTATTGAAGACAAATATCCAAAAATCTCAAAATTGACCAGTAAAAAAAACTGTGTTTTTGCCTGCCGTGTCTCGCTTTAAGTTAAACCAACAATATATTTGTACAGTGTATATGCTGCTTGAGATGCGGCTTCTGTGCCATCTTTGCAGTGTAAAAGATGTCTTGGTATTGCACACCCCTCACAAACGGAAGTGATTATTGTTGCACATTTTACCACTGCGCTGCACTTTTAATAAAGGTTCTTTAATGGCATCCATCTCTCTTAAAAATACCTCTAACATCCATCACTCTTAAAAATAAAGGTTCCAAATGAGGGATTTCTCAGCAATGCCGTAGGCGTAGAAGAACCATTTTGTTCCCCAACTAACCTTGTTTCCACTACAATGAACCTTTTTTGTGTAATAAAAAGATTCTGTGGATGTTAAAGATTCTTTGTGGAACCACAGATGCCAATAAAGAACCTCTATATTTTAAGAGTGTGGAATCTTTCCATTGCACAGAAGGTTCTTTATAGTGGAAAAAAGGTTCTTTAGATTATTCAAATGTTTTTCACACTAAAAAAAATGGTTCTTTATTTAAAGAACAGTTGACTGAAGGTTCTTTGGGGAACCAAAAATGGTTATTTTATGGCATTGCTGCAAAAACCTCTGGTTACTTTGTTTTGCGATAGACCACTTTAGACGTTCTACTAACTCTCATTAGAGTATTAGTAGACTGTTAGGTTTGGGTCGGGTTAGTAGAATCAGTTGAACATGTAGTTGCAAAGTTACTTATAGTCAGTAGAATCCGTTTGAGGAGCATCAAAATAAAGTGTTAGCAGATATTAAAGGATTAGTTCATTTTCAAAAAAATAAATCCTGATAATTTACTCACCCCGATGTCATCCAAGATGTCTATGTCGAAAAGTAATGAAGGTTTTTGAGGAAAACATTCCAGGATTTTTCTCCATTTAATGGACTTCAATGGCAACCAAATATCCCAATGTTCAAAGAAGGTTCAAATGTCCGTCTCAATGCAGCTTCAAAGTCTCGACACGATCCCAGTCGAGAAATAAGGGTCTTATCCAGCGAAACAATCTATATATATATATATATTTATTTTTTTAATGGCCGATCGTTTCACTAGATAAGACCCTTATTTCTCGACTGGGATCGTGTCGAGACTTTGAAGCTGCATTGAGACGGACATTTGAACCTTCTTTGAACATTGGGATATTTGGTTGCCATTGAAGTCCATTCTGTGTAGAAAAATCCTGGAATGTTTTCCTCAAAAACCTTCATTTCTTTTCGACTGAAGAAAGAAAAACATCTTGGATGACATCGGGTGAGTAAATAATCAGCACTTTTTTTTTTGAAAATGAACTTATCCTTTAAGCACTCTTAATACTCTGACTGTTAGTTGACATTTAGTTGCAAAGTTACTTATAGCTAGTAGATAATAGAAGTGTTACCAAACATTTGGAACCTTTATTTTTAAGAGTGTAGTGACCAAAAAATTGTAAGGCTTATGATTATTATTCAAACATTGGAATTGGTGTCAAGTTGTGTTGGACAAAAAACGGGTGTGGTCTCATAATGAGGAGGGCGGGATTGATCTGATTTGACAGGAGGCTGACCTATTATCACAATAGATTATACTGGTGTATAATGGGTCTGGTATTCCCGCTATCTGCACATTCTAAGCAGCCCTTGTTTATTGGAAACTGGTTTGTGGGGTAATGATCACATTTGTACCTGGATTCCCATGGTGATTTTAGAACCCCTGCGCACAGCGTTTTCCCCGTGATCCATCTTTAAGATGAAACTGGCCCTCGGCCAGAACCGCTAGCTCTGTGGGGAGACAGAACAGGGGAGAATCCATTAGGGACACACTTCCGGAGCTGGATTAGTCTTTTTCTGCAAATAGATTTGTTTTGTTTTAGGGTTAAGTGGATTTGCATGCAGCCAGTAGTTACTGGTTCTAGTAAATGCACTGGATAAGCGGTTTGGTTAATAATATTTACATATTATTGGTTAATAAAAGTGGTTTGAACAAGTCTTTTTTTTTAGAGCTTTTTGTATTACATTTATAAAAATATCATGTGCTGTAAAAACGTATTTGTAAACAAAACAAAGACTGTTAGGTTATGCTTTACAAGGAAATAATATTTCAGGCTTTCTACTTAAACATTCAATGCGTTTTCTTTGTAATTATTCATATTAAAATTTACTAGCAATTTCTGAGTGAAAACTGTTTCTACACCAAGTTTTATTTAGTGTGACCATTTCAGCAATGCAATGCAAAAAAAAAAAAACATGCCCATTTAACCCTTTACTTACAGTTTTATAGGATATGTTCAGAATGGCATACTTAATTCTGTGCCGTATACACTATACACTCCCTACTATTTCTTCAAAAAAAATTATTTTTGAAAACGCATGCATCATGTAGTGACTTCAAGTAGTAATAAAGTGCATTAGTGGCCGCCCACTTTTTCAGCCCTCTTCATCATTTAGCATTTTGAATATAATTCTGTGTAAAATGAGTCAAGAGATTAAAACTACAACTGATATTACTTACCCTCAATTTAACCTTTCATTTCCAGTGTGACGAATTAATGGTGTTGCATTCTGGGAAATGGCGCTCAGCACTGTGCGCTCTGGTCGTGTTGTAGTAGTAGGTCATCCCAGGTATTCCAGGCAAATGAGAAAGATCAGAAAAAAATATATATGGCAGTATATGCTGTTCAGAACATAGCAATAGTCATGCTCCTCTTTATCATTTTCTGCACTTTCTCTCTCTCACACACACTCATTGTTCACTGCTGAGACAGTTTGGGGTCAGGTGTGTAGCACCTGGTCTCATTAGTACCCAGACTCCTGCGACCCGTTGTGGCTTTTTAATGACACCAGGCGCCCATGTTAAATATGACACAGATACAAAGCAAGAAAATGATTGTGTGTGTGTGTGTGTGTGTGTGAGAGAGAGAGAGAGCGAGAGAGACTACACTACCAATAAAAAGGACTAATTAAGATTTTTTTTTTTTGAAAGAAGTCTCTTCTGCTCACCAAGGCTGCATTTATTTGATCAAATTTTTTTTTCTATATTAAAATGTAATTTATTCATGGAATCAAAGCTGAATGTTCAGCATCATTACTCCAGTCTTCAGTGTCACATGATCCTTCAGAAATCATTCTAATGTGATGATTTGTGCTCAAGAAACATTTCTGATTATTATCGAGGTTGAAAACAGTTGTGCTGCAGAATATTTCTGTGGAAACCGTGATCATTTTTGTCCCCAGGATTCTTTTGATGAATAGAAAGTTAAAAAGAAAAGCATTTATTTGAAACAGAAATCTTTTGCGATGTCTTTACTGCCACTTTTGATGAATTGAATGCATCTTAATAAAATTATGAACTTTTGAATGGTAGTGCATCACAGATCCCACAAAAAATATTAAGTAGCAAAAACAGTTTTCAACATTGTTTGAAATGTTCCTTGAGCAGCAAATCATCATATTAAAATGATTTCTGAAGGATCATGTGACACTGAACACTGAAGAGTTATGGTGCTGAAAATACAGCGTTGATCACAGGAATAAATTAAATTTGGAATCATATTATAATAAAATACAGCTATTTTCGATCATAATAATATTTCACAATATTACTGTTTTTACAGTGTGTATTTGCATAATTATGTTAAAAAAAAAAGAGAAAGAAAAAGCTAAGATTGGGAATGTTGTACATGAACTTTTCCTCTATGTTCTCCACAGCGAACGTGTGTGACGAGGAGCTTCTCTTGTGCCAGAACGGGGGGACGTGTGTTCAGAATCAGCGCTGCAGCTGTCCGCCTGACTTTAAGGGTGTTTTGTGCCAACAGTCGCGCTGCGAAGGAGGCAAAAAGTGCAACCGTGCCAGCGAGCTCTCTCTGAGCCTGGCACTTCTGCTCTGCCCGCTCCTCGCCACCCTGCTGGGCTCCAGCGCCTCCTGAGAGACTCCTGAGAGACTCCTGAGAGACTCCTGCTTCTCCCATCGCCCTCTACAGGGGCAGAACGACGAACAAAGACTCTGTTAGAGCTGGAAATCAAAGGAACTCAAAATGTGCGCCTCACGTATACGCTGAGGACGAGTAATACCAAAAACACACACACACACACACACAAAATCAACAAGTTTCTTGTGCAATAGCTGCGAAATTCAATACTTACCCCACCTCCTTCACTCTGATTGGCTCAATGCAGGGGCGTGTCCTCACAGTGATCCTGCAGGTTGTCTCCACAGAAAGACAGGAAAGGTCCGGCTTCACGTTTTTTTACTCTCCCTCGCTGCAGTTTGTAACATTCAGATGTATGTAACGAGCGCTCACTGTTATTCGCTAAAAAAAAAAAAAAGCAAAGAGTATGAATATTATTGTGATATTTGACTATTAAGATTTTAGGCACTGTACCGCTGGTTGTTATAGGAATGTTTGTCGCCACAGTTAGAGATCATTGATATTTACGAAGTATTCGGGACACAAACACGCTATCCAACTTGTAAGAGAAGATATCTAATCAAATGGAATTATTATAAACCCACATTATTTGACTATTTTTGGTAGAGAATATTTTTGGTTTGGATCTACTCAAAGAGGCAAAAAAGGTTTTATTATACACTGTAAACTTTACAGCACACAAAGCTATTATAGTACAAGAATCTATAACGTAGAGTTTACACTGTACACTTTACAGTCAGGTATTACAGAGGATGAATTTACGCACTAAATGTACCAAGCGGGATTTATTAAATGGCAAACTCTACTGAAATGTACAGGATGGGGTTTATTACACTGTAAACTTTATGGTTAACAGATTTACAAAACTAAAAGAACTGAATGAAATTTTATGACACTGTAAACATTACAGTAAATGTGACTGTTACTTGGCCACGTTTGAATTGTTTCTGTGTCTGTCATTTCTTTGCATTTTGTAACACACACACACACACACACACACACACACACACACACACACACACACACTGCAGTATTAGTTATAACAACTTAAGTTGGGATTAGTTGAGATAACTTAAATATCCAACTTAACTAAACTAAAGTTAACTAAACTTAATATTTTAAGTCAAGCATGAACACATACTTTTTAAAGTTGAAACAATGTTGGATTTTAGGTTGTGATAAATAATCGCAGCAAATTTTTTTTACAGTGTTTTTGACCAATGACCTCATTTACAGGTATTTGCCACTTATTTTCATCTTCAGATAGTCTTCCCAAAATGTATAGTTGGATTCTTTCCATCTCATTTAATAAGCTGCATTTACAGTTTTTATCTAATCTTTTAGCTTCTCCCTAATAGTGGTATGGCCTGCTTTGAAACATTCATCTTATGTTGAAGGCCAAAGAAGAGATTGCTATTATGCAGGAGTAAGTTCAGCTTGAGGTTGCAACTGAGTTCTTTTTATAATATCATATTGTTTTGATATTGTCCTATCTACACCAAAAAAAAAGATTGGCGTAGAAACAATTTTCACTCAGAAATTGCAAGTAAATTTCAGTAAACTAATTATCTCAAAGAATCAGTAAGTAACATAAAGAATTAAACGTGAAATTTTGAAGAAGAACGACTGAAGTAGTCTTAGTTTTATTTCAGACTTCACAAAAATTAGATTAATATATATTTATCTTTTTTACAGTACACAGATTTCTGTGATTTAATCGAATATGTTGTTTTAAAGTGAGCAAAAGCCAAAACCACAAAACACCAAAGACATCCATCAAATAAATTGTTAATACTTATGGTGTTTGTGCTGTAGTTTTCTCTCCAAATTGATGGCACTTCCTGTAGGATAATGTCATTAAGGAAATGGCTTTTGCTAGTTAAAATAATTTTACAAAAGACTAATGGTGTGTTCACATCATAAGAGTATTATGAAAAGTGATATTGAGGAGACAGTAAAAACGTATAAATTATTACAATTTTGTTCTTAATTAATTGTCAGTTTATCATTTTACAAATTAGTGCAGCATCTTTTTTAACATGCATTTAAACCGACAAATAAAATGATTTAAAATCCACTTCATTATAATATTGCGACTACATAAACTGAATGTAGTAATATGATTTCCATCTTTAAAAATTGTGAGTTTATTATTTCATCCAGTATATAAAAACATGATAAAAGTGACCCAATCAAATCTTCTACTAGGTCTTATATAACAGTCGTAGAAGAACCCAGAGAGAATTTTATATTTACTTTGGTCTGTGCGGTCATCTGGCTTTATGAAATATCTGAAAATGACACCCGAGCCAGTGAGACAACAAACAGGATGCTGCACCAATAATGTAAAATTACAACAAAAGCAAGATTCCAGAGGCCTTGCTGACCCGGCATCTCTCTGACGAGAGAGAAATGCTGCGTCACGTCACAGTAGCAAAGTGTCTTGCACCTGACCTGAGAGGATCAAGCTTTTACCTTAGTCAGCGAGCATTGATTACCTGCTTCCTCAGAATATCAATACCACATGGTTCCTTATGAGTCCAAAGCTTCCTTCTGACCACCTTCAGGTAGAAACATGATTAAAAAGATGATGATGAGTTGGTCATATACTGCAAACAGTTCTGTAAACCTCCACCTCTTTTTAAACACACAAGTGGAACACTATAGGCTATGATTCTGGTTCTCTCTGACCAATAGCACATACTTTCTGCATCATGGTTTATACCTTCTAAAAACACTAATGCAACACAATTCCACAATACAAAGACTGAATACAACTGACCTATTTGTTCTATGAAGGTTTGAAATTTGGGTTGTAAATTTTGCTGCAGAAATCTGTAAAGCTTTCTACTGAGGTTTGTGAGCACAGATTATGTGGGCCTACACAGACCTTTAAAAAGTGTAATATATAGAGTTGTTTGGGCTTAAAACTGGGGCATGACAAACCGGTGTAAACCTAGAAGCGTTACGCCCCCTAGTGGTGAAAGAGACACTGCACGTTTTACTGCGGTGTTACCTTTTTCCATTTAAAAAGGGATTATCTCCTAAGTTTGCCTTTCTTGTTCCACAGGATTCGAAATCAAATCTACGCAGGTGAGAGATATTAATTACGAAAAATATAAATATAAGCTGTCTGCAAAAACAAACGACGTTGCTAAGGAGAACATGACATGAACAGACTCGATAACCATCGTATTTTTTCCACAAAATAATTAGTCTTAACGTTATAGTAAAAGAATACAGGTCATTTAATTTGTAGTGAAGTAAAAGTAGGCCTACCTCACTCACAAACTCGCGCCAAATCCTGTCAGTCTTCGTGTAGCGCGCGCTGTTCTAAACTATATACTTTCGAAGGAAAGTTAGCCTACAAGTAATTGCTCCAAATTACATAAAGTAAAAAACAAAAACGTATTTGAGTGTCTTGTGAGACAATTTAACCCTGTAAATCGACAGCCCATGTATAGGCTAGCCTACTCTTCCGATTGAAACGCAAGTTTTGGATTTCGCCAAACGGTGAGTATCTGTAGCCTACAAAGATTTTCCTCTAGTTTTACTATTTTAAAAAAGTGGATAGCACGTCTATATTATGTAGCAAATTAACTGTTCCTTGATATTAGTAATAAATAATACTATTACATGTAGAATTTGTGTATGTTATCATTAACATGTTGTGTATAAGCCACTGGAAACCATGCACTAGTCATTTTACCACTAAAATAAAACCATAGCCACTACCGGCTTATTACTTCAATAAAGCACACAGACAGACAAACAATATAAATATTATAAAGACCTGAGGGGAGGAAGAGTGGGGTCGATACATTCATGATTGAAATCAATTGGTGCAGTGATTTTCATTCATACAAAGTAATAAAAAAAAATGTAAATATCCAAAAGTAAATACAAAAAAGCAACTTTTAATTTCCTGTGTCCTCACGTGACACAGGAATGCAAAGCGCATCCGTACAAAAAGATGCAAAGTGCATCCGTACAAAACAAAGACCTCTTCATACACTTTTGTAAAACTGGTCACACAAAAGATAAAACTCAAGAAAAACACCACAGTAGCGGGTCGATCTCTCAATCTCCAGGTATCTGGCTAGCATACTTCAACTGTACAATTTCAAACTTAACTAATTTACAACTTAACACATGACATTTTAAATTAAAATGTAAATGCAGACTTCCCCTGGTTCTGTTCTTGGCCTTCTTTAACTCCTAATAATGACGGTTATCAAAATTACAAACTATTCTAAGAGTTGGCTCAATCAAATATAATCCAGGTTTAACTGACAAGACCAACTCACCACATGCAGTATGTTAAAAGTCAGTATAAAACAACCAGTGAAACAAATGGCACTGCATTCATGCACAACACACTTGCACAGCATATCCATCCCTAAAACAAACCTTAAATCAAAGCTACATTCAAATAAGTGAAAAACTATACAGAATGATACATCAAAGTTGGTTATTTTTGAGCAAGTCCAACATCTTTAGAGTGCAATTATTGCATTAATATTTTTTTTTTTTTTGGAAGAAAAGCACAAGGCCAAAAAAACCCAAATCTGTTGTAGGGAACTAAACATCCCTTCATGAGTAAAAAAAAGCTATATCAAGTGTGTGTTTAGCAGCAAAGGATGATTAGGAGGAGTCCAAGATTAGGCAAGCACCGCCATCAAACTAATTCATCAAGCTAATTGCCTATGCCTGAGAAAGAGTAAACACAGACCCTTGGTGAGCTTTCAAAACATGGAGAAGAGGACATGAGGAAAAACATCTCTCTCAATGGATTGCGGTTAAGCTTTAATGAAAAATAAAAACAGGGATAATTAATTTATCTCCTGTATCGTCTTGGCGGTGAGGAACCGCGGTGTTTTGAAGAGTGTCTAGAAGATTGGATGGTACTGTGAGAGCCAGTGTCATATAAATTCGCTCTGTGCGTTGGGAGGCGTGGTGCTGGTAAGCCCCGCCTGCCCTGTCCCCTGATTGGCTGCCGCTCCGGAAACCGTGGGTCTGTGGGCCTGTCATTTATCCGTGGGTCTTTAAGGCACTCCAAAGGTATTAGACGTGGCATAGGCTGCTGTGCCTGAACGCTGCTCATGTCATGGTTGGAGCATGGCGCAGGGTCTATTTCCATAGGAGACTGCAAAACAGGTGAGGTCACAGTGCCTGATCGCATAACAGGTGAGGTCACAGTGCTTGATCGTCCAGCAGGGGGATGAGAGAGACTGCGAGTCGGCGGATTTAAGAATCTTGTCTTTTCTTCTGAATCACGTTTAAGAATCTTCTTGACATCACTTTCAAAATCTCTTTGCTTGGTTTTGATTATAGTTTTCCGTATCCCAGCGTCCTCAATCAACTCTCCCCAATCCCTTTGTTCCTGCAAAAAAGCATTGATTTCATTAAAACATCATTAAAAAGCACCTCTTCTGGTGGGTCAAGACAAGGCAGTGTATAAATCTGTACGTTACCCTGAGTGTGCGTAGATGTCCCAGTATGAAGAGACTAAATCTGGCTCTGGTAATGGTTACGTTCATCCTTTGCCGATTTCCAACAAACCTTAAGAAAGAAATGTTTCTGGCTCAAATATTGCAACATTAATATTTCTGTAGGTCACAATGATATTACACACACTTACCCGATGGAACCCATTTCACTGCTGGCTCTCACACAAGACACAATGACACAGTCCATTTCTCTGCCCTGAAAGCCATCGACAGTATCTACTTCCACCCTAAAAGACAGTTACGCATGTTATAATACAACTACATTAAAATTAAAGTATATATTTTCACGAGTATATTTAAACATTTCATTGTATAAAAATTAAAGGCTAATTATTTATTGTGGCACGCTGTAGTAAAATGAAAAAAAAAAAAAACACGTTGATGAAAGACTATGAAAACCAACTTTGGCACTCACTGAAGTTGCTTGTTGATGCCTGAAGCCCTAACAGCGTCCAGTATCCGGTGTTTCTGGGCACTGTAGGGCGTTATGACTCCCACTCGCACTGACTGCTTCTCGGCCAGCAGCTTCAACAGCAGCAAGACCAAACTGACCTCTTTGGGGTTGATAAATGAACTGACCAATGGAGAAACACAGTAAGTTAAGTGTTCAGACAGAGACACAAGAGGCAGTAAAGTCCCACCCACAATCCTCCATTTCTTACTCTCTCTCCTTCATCTCTCTCCCATCCGTCACGTCGAACACTTTATAGGGCTTGAAGGGCCAGCTGAAGGAACAGCGTTTCTGGGCAGTCTCGCTGTGGGACAAAGGTACATAAATCAGAAGCCCACATTTCTACTTGTGCAAATGTTACTTTTTGCCACATCTCGCAATGCAGATAAACTGAGAAAAATTACTGGCCAAAAATATTTCTAGAATTTCTTTTTTTTTTTTAAATGAATCCCAAGCTGCAATTTAATAGTAATTGAATTAAGAGTTTTTTGGCACAACTAAAGTGCCCCTTTGTGATTGTAAATAATGAATATGGTTACCACAAATGGTTTATCATTTTTAAAATCTTGTTTGAAAAATATAAAGTACCTCTATTATTGACAGTTATACTGAATAATCCTATATCACACCATCACTAAAAAAATAGGGGTAGGTTTTGCCAACAACTTCGCAATATTGGTTGCATCACAATATCACAGTTCAATCAATATTGAATCTGTGGCAAATAAGTGAGAGACACCCTGCATGTCCACAAAAGAGAGCAAGTCGACAGGATTGGTTTCTATATTTTGTGCAGCACACTTCACCTTTGATAAAGCATGAGAATTGAGTGCCTTTTCACGTCGCTCTTGGTGAATACACCTTTTATCTGTGACTTATGTTGCTTTCTTCATTGTATTCTCAGTATGAATAGGCCCTCATAGCAAAGTGGGAGTCGCACGTTTCTTGCCGTCTGCTGGGTCCCGGTTTAGTTTGCAGTTAGCAGCTCATTGTGTTGAGCACTCACCACGAGCACGGTCCTCTCAATGACCTTAGGAGTTTCAACTCAAACTCGGTCATAATCCACTGCTCCTGATAAAACTGCCTGCACTGCCCCTTCCTACACATCATAACAATTGGTGAGGAGTCTGATTTCAGAGCATTCTTATCTCTCTCCCTCCCTACAAATGCCTCGAGTGTAAATTTTCCAAACAAAGAGTCATGTGTTCATACCAGTCATTCTTAAGAGCACTGTTGTAGATGTACTTGGAGGGGAATTCACAGATGTCAGGGTGCATGCGATACTGCACGCTGAGGAGGAAGATGGGAGAGAGTTGTGGGTTTGATGGATGAAGATTTTTGCATAGCCTTGCCATAAGAGACTGATCATAGCCAAACTCCTTTGCTTTCTGTTCAAACACACACACACACAAACAAACTTTCATATCTTGCACAAAATGCAAAGACCAAAATAATAAAGTTTTTCTGCAGATTTAATTTACTGCCATAATTTAGAACAAAGAAAAGCTTATAAAAAAAAAACTTGGTATGGGTTTACATTTGTATACTGTAATACAAATGCTATGCAGCTAATATGGTGGGTTACCTGGGAGACAACGGTTGGTGGAAGCTGGTTGGGATCACCAACGAGGATTACGGCAGGACTTCGGTAAAGCATGGGAATCAGCGTCTCAGTTTCTTTAGCCTGACTAGCCTACAAGTGTGCAAAGACAAACAAAGTGGCTATGAAATGCATTGGTTAGGAGTATTAGTATGTTTATAATGATATAAACCTTATATTCAGTAAATTAACAATGATAAATATGCACCATGACAAAAGCAAAATAAAACGCATGATATTGAAAACAATAGCCTTTTTTTGTTGTTGCACTAGCAGTAAGAGATTTACTTCATTGGAGATGTCAATAGATGGTGGTGAGAGAATCTTATTACTTTAGTGTTTGAACCAAATAAAACCGAACAACAACGGAAAAAACACAACAAAAACATTTAATGGAACCACAAACTAGAAGAGATTTAAGCACCTCATCGATGATGACACAGTTAAATGGTTCATGTCCCAGTCGACGGAATGCATTCTCGAGGACAATACTTCCACTGGTGCTGAGCGTGCAGCAGATCACATTAGCATTCTGCAGCACAAATGCTTGACTCTCTTGTCGCCTACTGCGACTCTAAGAAAGATACAAGAGAAATGTTTGCTTGTAGTAATGTTGAGAATAAGTATTGTGAAACATGAATGCTAAATAGCGTGATCATTTACCTCTTTAATCTGCCGGCTCAGTCCTTCTCTCTCTTTCAGAAGCTGCCTCTTCCTCTCCATCAACTTCTTGAACTGTCATCCAACCCATGAGATTACATAAATTTAAGACAGCATTAAAATAAAAGTGCATGAATCAGTACGCTATCATTTAATTCAGAACATAGTCTATATTCTAAGTCTTTTAGAAATTCGCATAATTCCATGGAGGATGCATTACATCAGTAGAATCCTTTGGTGTCTTTGCACATCGCTGGGAGAGATTGTCAATAGTCTGGTCCAGTTGCTCCTTCTGCCGTTGTACGTCAACTTCTGCAGTTTGCTGGGCTCGCTCTATACACAGAGAGCTTATAAAATTATAATTCAAGAGTTTAAGCATATGCAGGTGGTGTCAATGCATAAATTTGTGTCTTACGTGCTCTAGCTTTAGTCTGGTGGTCGAGGCTGAAAGGTTTGAGTGATTTCGAGATGGTTCTTTCATTTCCCAATCTTACCAGGTTTATGTCACCACAGTTACCTGTACACAAAAGCGTTGTGTCATATGCTTGAATGTGACAGTTTATGGCATGCATGCTTTTTTTCAGCTGTTAATGCATGTGCAAGCTTGGAAACCTTGAGGAGCGTTGATGTTTCTGCATTTTTCTTTAAAGATCACAATGACTTTCTTCATCAGACTATCGATGGCAGCGTTAGAGGGTGCACAGAGAAGAACACGTGTCCGTCGAGTCTTGGCGTGAAGGTTCCCCACAGAAATAACACTGGTATCACCCTAACCAGATAACCACACACAAAACACACTCAGAAAATATGTATCTTGAAAGTTGCAGTATGATTAAGGTGTCCTTGTGAGCACGCACAGTATGCAGGGATAAAAGGTAAATACCGAAGACAGTAGTTTGTACAACAAGCCACCAATGGTTTGACTCTTTCCAGTTCCTGGAGGACCATGAATAAGGAGAAATTTTGGGGTCTTCTGCTTCCCCTGTATCATGGCAAGACCACATGATATTGCTCTTGCCTGGTCCATGTTGTACTCCTGGAATACAAAGAGAAAGATAGAGGAAAGACAGAGCACATTATAAAGGAATGTTAGAACAATCAACTTATTAGATTTCACCTATTGGACAAGCACATGCATCACTCTAAAGGTACTAAAGCTCAAGAATAGTTGTCTAGGGTTGAATTTTGGCCCAATACATAGTTGTAAGCATTTTCTTCCAAATTTTCATACTATTTACCATTTATCCCCTTTATCTGACACACCCAGTTCAGTTTATGGATATCTCTACTAAAGAAGTGATTTGAATCAGGTGTATTAAATAAAGGAGACATACAAAATGTGCAATGCTGTAAGTCCTGGTATCAAGATTAGGAACCAACACTGCTTCAGATAAATCCAAACTCACTGATGCGTCCAGGTCCGGTGGGCTATGCAGAGTGTGTGTGAAATAAGACACATGTGGAGCAAGAACAGGACGCAACATTGGTCCGGTTCGCAGCAAACATAGTGCACGAAACTCCCGGAATATGCTGATCAAAGATCCAATAACTTCACAGTGCACAGGTTGGGCATTCACCGAAGAAACATTACCACGGGTCTGGATAGTCAAGTTTACGGTTGACCCGGAACCTGAGAAAAGACAGAGTAATGAGATAGTGCACATAAATGTGCTATATCACTAAGGATTGTGTACAAGTCCCACACCTTGCCCTCTGGAAACCATGGACCGGGACACACAACCGAAATGAGGATGTGGTTCATGGAAATTTGATTCATCGTGGGCATACGCCCCAGTGTTGTCCGGCAGCCAAAGCAGCACAAGGTCATCTTCTTTTGGGTACAGTTGCTTCATGTCACTTTCCAGAGAAATGCTCACTACAAACATAAGTGTAACTTTATGAAAATGTTGATACTTGGAAGTATACTCTTTGCTAACTAATATTTAATTGTACTTATATTAGAATACACTTTAACTGAACATCAGAAGATGATCTGCCCAACATAGCTGCACGTACCTGTGAAGCTGGCACTAGCCGTGCGATTACTGTACTCTATACCCAGGGCCCTTAGGTTAAGCTTGACCCTGCCCTCTTTGAGCCATTCACTAGCCATCTATTGGAAATGGAATGGATTAACATCATTAACACATTACAAAGTCCAAATCTTGAATGCCATGTAGCACAACAAGAACAAATTAGCTGTATAAAATGCGGTCTCTAATAGATCTAAAGATTTAGGCATTACAAAAATAAGATGTAGTCCCACCTCTTCAAATGCATTAATTAGCAGGAGGGGGTACAAGCTGTTGAAGTATTCCAGGTAGCTAGGGAACGTAGCCGGCACCTCCTTTAGCTGCAATTGGCATAGATCATTTGGACTCCCAAATGTTTTGTAATTTTCAAGCATTCTATATTCCCATTTAAGTATTGCTTGGGTCAAGACTGAAATGTCAAACTTTGGGCTTTGATCCATCGTGGGTGCTGGTTTGTTGACTGGAGTCTCAGGCCTTTGGTATACCTTGTAAGATGGTGGCTCTGAAGTAGAGCTCATTTTAGTACTAGTGACCAACTTGGGAGCATGGCTCAGAGGCAGAGGAATTTGTTGTGAAGGAAATGGCTTTGTGAATTGTGGAGGCGTGAATTTGTGAAATGTTTTAGGGGGTGGCATAGCTGTGGGCAGTCGGGGAATCTTTGCTTTAGCAACATTAGCAGCGGGAGGAGGCTTAGCTCCTTTTTCCATTTCAAGGACTAGCGAGGCACTGCGGGAGCTGGGGTTGTAGATTTTAGTGGTAGGTTTGGCCTTTTTCATTGGTGGGAGGCCAGGCTTCAAGAATAAATGATCAGCAACTTTTTCATCATTACACATGGTACTCGGAAGAGGGGCATGAGGAGTCTGAAGAGGTTCATGCGTCGACACTGGTTGCCCTGGGAAATCTGACTCACTATCTGAATCAAGGTCCATGTCAACAGGATCTCTCTGGGTAAGAAAGAGTTCTTCATTTTCTTCATCAAGCTCCTCCATTTGGGAGGACAGTTCCATGTCAGTGGGTTCCATCTGAGTGAGAAACATCCATTCTTCATCAACGTCCTCTTTGGATGCCTCGGTGGCTTTTTCTTCTTCCATGTTGACATTAGCAGGCTCACTTGCTTGAAAGTACTTGGACTCTATTATTGTCCTATTACTTCCAACACCATCACCTCTAGAATCACTGGATTCTGATATAGCCTTTTCAATATCCTGCTGTTCAGGATCAGGATCTGGTTGAAAGCAGGGAAATAAATCATTCCCATTGCTTGCAACTGTAGGTTTTGATAAGGGTCCTTCTCCTGGCTGATTTGTCTTTGCTGGTTTTTGAGCAAATGTTGTGACCGCTCCTGTTGCTGGCCTCTGATGCTTCTCACGACTTTGCTTGAAAAACTGAATATCTTGAGATCCCATAAGTTTTTTGTTGCTTTTTACCATACGTTTCTGCGGAGAGGTCTTAATGGGTCGACTCGCTCGCCTTATCTTCTGTTGTGGTTCTACCTGCACTTTCTGGCCATGGCACCTCAGTTTAGCCACACAATCTAGAGAGCGCTGAGAAAGATCAAAGGCTTTTCTTTCCTTCTTTTTTAATCCCAAACGCTCCGCTGTTGATTCTGGCTCAACAACTTTACGCACCTTCTTTGGAGGAACAATGGCAGGGGTGCCACGTGAGGTGGAACCAAAAAAATAAGAAGAGGAAACTGAGCTGGAGGATGGAGAGGAAGATTGAATACCAGATGAGCTGGAGGATGGAGAGGAAGATTGAATACCAGATGAGGATGGAGTAGTTGACGAGGAAGGCTCTTCTACATCCGGAGATATGGAGCTGCGTTTCAAGTGGTGGCGTCTGACTTTTTGAGCAAGGGCATCTATTATCAATGGCTTTTTAGACCGTGATTTGTCGCTCTTCTCAGATGGAATGGTTTTTCTGCTTTTAACCTGCAGAGGTTTTGGTTTGACAAATTTATCCCAGCTTTCTGCAGTACTGGATGCTTTGGACAATTCACTTGGATCCCAGCTTTCTGCAGTACTGGATGCTTTGGACAATTCACTTGGATACTGTGGCTCTTGTGGCTGCTGCTGTGGTCTGATCTTATCTTCTGCTTGCTGACACGCCTTATCTGGAATCATTACATTCTCTATAGTACATGAGGGAGATGCTTCATGGGGAGCTTCTTCCACCTGTGGTTTGAGTGTTTGGTCTGATTTCTTTGTCAAGACTGATGCGTCAAAATCCGAATCATTCCAGGCAGATGCCATATATTGCTGGGTCTCAAACTCAAACACTTGTGATTCACTGAGATCATCATAATCACGCCCTGGACTCTCGGGCAAATCAGGATCTTCTGTAGATTTATTTTTCTTGGCACATTCCTCTTCAATAGGCCAACTGATGTCTTTTAGCTTTTCATCATTATCAGAATCTTCATCATCAGAGATAACAATGGTACTAGACTCTACATTTTCCTTTGAGTTGCCAGTGGACATGGTATGTGTTTTTCCAACATCCCTACAGTCAACTTTAGAGTCACTAGACTCAAGCTTGTGGCGAGCAGTTATCAATTGGGCTAGTCTAACATTGAGAGGTTCATCATCATCCTCATCAACCTCCTCAGTAGCTTGAAAATCACGTTCCTCTTTAGCTGATGCCAAATGAACAGGTTTTAAGGATTCACTAGGCTTTCTTTTGGTAATGGCTTCAATCTTTGACAAACTCTGGTTATTTAATTTGGATCGAATTTCCTGCAGCTTATCCAGATCTGGTTTAATATGTTCCAACTCAACAGCAGGTCTCTGCTCTGAAATTAACATGGGAGCAGGAGGTTCCTTTTTAGCCTTTATGATGTTCTCAAGCCCACTGCAGAAATCATCATCCAAGAAGCAATCGCCATAATTCAAATATGGCTCCTCTTTAATAAAAGAGGAGCCACAGGCTCTGCTCGGACCCGCCTCCTGGTCCTCATGTTGTTGTTGCAGGGTTGGCATTGATTTTCTGGAAATAACAGTGTTTGTAGTTGCCTCCACTGATGATGTAGATGGTGATGGAACTACAGAGGTTGCAGTAGCAGTTCTTTCTTGCATCGACCGGACAACAGTTTTTAAACACTTTTGAAGCTCTATCGATTCAGAATGTTTTAGATTCCATCGTTTGTTTGTAGCTCCACGCAGCTGCTTGTTAAGCAAATTCAAAAAATGGGTTGCACGTGGGACAGATCCCGTCTTTATACCTTCTTTCAGCAGCAGTCGAATCAGTGTCATGCAGCCTAGAATTATGGCACCAATGCCACCTCCAGACGTAGGCAGTCTTCCTACTATCCCCAGATTGTACGAGGTTGAACTGACGCTGTGAATCCCACCCATCTTGTCTGGTGGTCCATGTGCTTCATCCGATAGGACGATGCACATGACAATCACTTCCACCCACTTTGGGGCACAGCGAGTAAGTATTCCCATACGTCCTTCTGTAGAGTGCAGTTCAACAATTTGAATGAGGATACGGGTGAAGAACTCTGTAACTTTATCGCACATGCTTGTCTGTCCGGTCAGTACATGTCGGTTAGCTAGAATCTTATCACAAAGATAGTGAATGACTTCACTAATAAAGGAGGCATTGAGCTCTGGAAGTTCCATTATGGAACGGACAAATGGAATGAACCACAGAAAAGTGCTTCCATATACACGCATGCTCTGGCCCATCTCAGAATCAAGCACTTTGACCAAGGACTGCATATCCTCATAGATCACATAGTTGCTGCAAATACCACTGTTGGATGACGAACCAGATGCCTGCATGATGAACAGGAGGGGAAATAAATAAATAAGCTTTTTCCTAACAAACAATACCAAGAGTGCAGTAAATGTGCTGTGGTGCAGTAGAGCAATAAAAGATAAATCTTACTTGGTTCGGTTTTCCTGAGGCATAACAGTCGTACACCATCTGACTGCAAGTCACCATGTCATCATATTCGGGCTCTACTTTAACACTCCTCCTGTTAATAATAAAAAAAAGATTAAATAACCCCACATTAATAAGCTTTTTCTGCCAACACTACTTCCACCAAACATGGCATTCCAAAAACAAACCATTTACTGTCCAAAAGGCACTATTTGCTTTGTCAAAAATTGGGCAGGTTCACTAAAGCAGAAATTAAAGAGTACTGTTTTTAATGGCATCTATTGATGTTCCCTGTTAATTTATCACATGTTGCAGCAATTAAAGATCTCAGCTCATTTGAAATCCTGAAGCAATGCATATGGAGGAGAATTGATGCCACAGTGAAATGGAATCATTACACTTTTTATTTTAATTAAGGTTTTTGACTGGCAGATTTTGAATTTAAGGATCTGTGGGAATAGTGCTACAATGAATAGTAATTTTTCAAATGCAGCGTCACTATCCATTAAAAACAAACAAGATGTACAGGGAATTAATTTAAAGAATAAAACTGAATTTGTGGTCTTTTGTTCTACTCTACGACTGGCAAATTGCATATTAAGAATATCAACTGAAATTGAAAATTAAATGAGGCTGTAATTTGGATCACATTTCTAGCCCGTCTTTAATGGATTTGGGAGGTGTGAATTTTTTTTAAAGGGGTGACAACCAATAGTAACGGGGAGTTGCAAACAATTTGATTTTAAAGCTACATTCCAAAAATAAGTTGATATAATTGATGGCAAATTAAATATTTACAGGTGAAAAGTAGTAAATAGAAGTTTCAAGTAAATAAGTAAATTATTTAATAAGTAAATAGTAAATATCATTCTGATACAAATCCTGCATTTTATCCTTTCAAAGCTAATCACTGTACAATGTTTTTTCAAAGTAGTATCTCACTCATTTGAAAATAAGTAACGATTGCCTTTTGTTAAATCACAATAATGGCGGATCAATAATGAGAAGCAATGCAAGGAGTGCATTGCATTCAATAAATCAACTTCAATAAATTCCAGACATTCTTACCCCATGGTTTTTTGCTGGATGCTTCTTATTTCCATATCGTAGCTGGCTGCTCCAGTGATGGTCTGGAAAGCCATACTAGGGTCAACCTGACCCCAGATCTTAGAACCAAGTCGGTCCAGAATAACCATAAAACAGTGGAGGGCTGGCCAGAATGGGTCAGAAGCTGGGTTATCCTCTGAGAAAAAAACGAAAAAAAAAAACGTTTTAAGTGGATCAATTTTATAACCAGCCGCATCTTATGTATCCCATCACATTAAAAACAAGAAAATAAAAATCACAAATTCATGACATACCATTTTTCAACCTATCCATGGTGTTGAGTATGCAAAGCGGGATGTTAAACTGTCCCATGAAGAGAGAGTCCATTGCCTCAGCGCTAAGCTGCGTTAGCAACATACAGATGCCTATAGGGCACAACATAGAATGACATTACACTCACCACCACGACATGTGCAACACATGAACATGCATCTGGTTTGGACACGGTGCCACACTTATTTTACTGTAGGGACACAGTAGACACCAGAGACCTTTTTTCTTTTCTTTTTCTACAGATCCAGTTTCTATACTAACTTCAGAATGGTGAAATATTTTAAGAGCAGAGGAACAGAAACTTGTAGCTAGAGAGGAACAAACCAGAATGTCTCAAATTTAACAAGTGTAATAACAGAAGAAAGCAGGTAAGGAAGGAAAGACCAGTAAGAAAAGAGGATTTGTAGAAAACTCAAACAGACCTAGCCAGTAATTCTTCTTATTTTGCGAATCATAGAGGTGAGACGGCAGCATTGTTACAGTGCCCCCTGCGTAAGACCCAGGATCCAAGTCTGGAACATCCAAAGATATTCCAAGCTCAATGACATAAAACATGCAAAAGAATATCTCTTGAAGGTCATAGTAGGAGTCCCTGTCCACACTCTTCATGGTCTTTGCAGCATCGATTGCCCAACGCCGCACCTGGAATGTAAGAAAGAAAATAAATGGAGCAATTCCAAGAACTACCAAAAATATGTAAAAAGTAGAAGAGGATTAATCTATTCTCTTCCATGGCTTTTTGGCTGAATTACCTGTTCATTGGGATGAACAAGAAGCATATATGTTCCTTGATACTTTTCAAACACCGTTAGTGACTCATTCATATCCTGCAACTTGCATAAGGCCTTTACCACCAAATCACCTGTAGAGAAAGAGGAGAAATTTAAAAAGTGGCAAACACAATCCTTACACATTAGATCAGACATGCTTTTTCATTTGATTCTGATTGGTCAATGGGCCCTTTTCAAAAGCTGTGACGACATTTCCAGTTATTAAAGTGCCACTGCCCCCATTATGCTTTTTTGAATATTACCTTCCATGCAGTGCATAATATAGCAGTTTATCAATGTAAGAGGTCTGCAAAGTTTTAAATATCAAAGCGCACAACAAATGAAGTTAGTTTCCTAAAGGTAAGAATTGATTCTGAACTGAGGAAATGTGTCGTCAGCAATTCCAGTCTCACTTCTTTACATACCTACCAAATTTGGATAATCCCAGCCTATGGTCTTCATTGGCTGCCTGCAAACAACTTCTACTTTAACCCGCCCTCAAATACTTTAGTTGTAGCTGAGGCCTGGAAGAGTTTGGTTTGTGATTGACATGTCAAGGCGGCGCTATTTTCAACGCTGCAAATTGATTTTGCATGCAGTTCAATAGGATGAGGACTGCGCTGTAATTGATACAGGTAATTGAATAGTTCCATCATTCCTGTTCATATCACTGTGTATCAAGCGCTGAGGAAATTTCCGGGGCTGAAATTCAGATGGTAATAAGCGTTTTGTTTCCAACATGCATTGTAAGCAGAAGACCAATCACAACAGACTGAGCCCTTGGACCAATCAGAGTAGACCAATCAGAACAGACTGAGCCCTCTGACCAATCAGAGTAGACCAATCACAACAGACTGAGCCATCTGACCAATCAGAGTAGACCAATCACAACAGATGGAGCCATCTGACCAATCAGAGCAGACCAATCACAACAGATGGAGCCATCTGACCAATTAGAGCAGAGTAGGCTCGCCGAAAGGAGGGGCTTAGAAAGATTGAAAACCATTCATTCGAAGATTCAGACTCTTTGAGGTGATGTACAATGTATATTGTGAAAATTAGTGTTTTATCTTTGATGCATGTAAAGTGTAAACCTATCGTAGGAAACCTAAAACACAAAATTAGGAACCTTTATGAAAATAAAAAGCATAATGGGGCACTTTAACATTGTAAATCTTGTAGTTTTTATATTTTAATTTAGAAATTGAATGTACATTTGTACCATTATACTTTGTTATATTACCTTGACATTAAATTACAGAAAACTGGTTAACGCTGCTGTGCGGTTGTTTCTAATATGACGGCTGTGGGAGCGACGGCACATTTGACACCTTTCTCTCTTCCTGACGACTGTAATCAATCAATATTTTTCTCTTTTGGGAAGTCAGAAACAATATTGGGGATTTTTTCCCCCTTTTGCTGTAAGAGCAAATGGGAACGCAAAAAAAAAAATATTTGTTGTATTTTCCGTTCACCACAGGTTTACCCAACTGTGATGACGTCTGCTTCTAAGAGCCCCAGAAATGTGAAAAGAGTCCATTGTGGCAAATATTTTAGTATGAGCACTAAAATATACTCACCTTATGTAGCAACGTGGAAGTAAGCTATTTTCTGTGATTGTGTGGGCACTTCGAATTCATTAGCCATTAGCCGCTACAATAAATAATTGGACGAATAACAAAATGCAATAAATGGTCAAAACCAGCGCTCCAAACTAGTGTTTATGATTACAATAATAAAATATGATGAGTAAAAGTTTGCAATATCAATAAGCATAACAAACTGTTATGTACAGCTAAAATAACTAGAAGCGGCCGCGCCCGTCATTACGTTAATAATAAGTTGAATAATTGTCAAATATCCATGTTCTAAGAGAGACCACCTGCGTTGGAAGTTTGGGTTACCCTGTCAGTGTTTATTTTGAAAATAATGACTAGATTATTCAATATTATTTTATATGTCGTTTTATCTTCTGTAGATAATTTCTGTATGTACCACTACAATTTCCCTTGAAGGATTTACTCCATATTTAACTTACATTTTAACTTGTACAAACAAACATCAAAACACATGGTTAGCTCTTTCTCAAGCTCTTTGACACCTTTATTACCCGAGGACTAAGAGTGGAACTGAACAGTGCCGCAAAACAGTGAGGAACAGTTTTAAAAGCGATAAAACGGCGTCTTTTCAGTAGTAGCCTAGTGTCATTTCTTCCGATACTGCCCTCTGTAACCGGTAGGCGTGGCCAAAAGCCAAAAAAAAATTCTCAGTGTAGAAGGCTCCAACTTCTAAAATAATTTCACATTTCTACTACATACATGACCCAATTTAAATACACATTCATCTTTCCATTGGTGGAATATCCCTTTAAGAAAAAACAACAACAAAATAACACCAGCAACCCTCCAGTTCACTTCTAAGTCCTTATTTTTAACCACCACACAGAATGAGGTTGGTTACGGGAACATTACTTACACAGATCACGGTAGCAAAGCAGGTACGGATACTTCAGGACTTCAATCAGTGGGCAGCGGAGACGTTCATGGAATTCTGTAGGCGAGATCGACACCGGCTTCTCGCGATCATCTTCAATGATAAATATATCATCCTCTTCCAGATCCTTGTCCAGATAGAATTTCAACACTTTCAGGAGTCGAGCCTTTTCTATTTCCCACAAACGCTGTAAGAGAGTGAGAATTAGTCTCTCATGCAAGCTGAAACCATACAACATGGCAGTAGCAACAGCACAGTTTACAATTAAATCCTCAGGGACTGCATGAACTGTTCAAATACAAAATGTACCTTGAATGAAATGCAAGTTGTTTAGGATAAAATCATCTGCTTAATGCATAAATGCAAGTGTATAGTTTGGCATTTCTAGGGGATAATCAGATCGTAGTGTGATTCACGCGTTAGTTGCAAAGTTTAACCATCATAGAGCAAAAGTTTATCACCTTTTGCTCAAGTTGTCATGCCAATTTACACATTCAAGCGATTATAAAAACCATTACAGCGCAAGATAACTCAATTTCGGTACACACAGAGGCGCATTTCTGATAGCGTGCAAACACCGAATTGATTCCTTTAGTAATAAATGGAAAGCAATGCACTCCATCTATAGTTTTATATTGCCATTTACCTATTTCAAATAAGTAATTTTGCTTGCTTTTAAGGTAGTTATATAAAGATGAATCCTACCATTCATATTGCACGTGACTTCCTTTCTTTATAAACAGGATGAAATTAGCAAAAGTTGTGAAAGCTAAAGCTCCTGAACTAAATATTTATAACCAACCACAAAAGTTAACGAGAGGTCACAGAGGCGTGAAGAGAGGGTGTCAAAAACACATGCGGAGATAAGAATGACGAAGGCTAAAAAAGAAGAAAGGGAAAACCGCTACAAGACAACAGCGTAGGCCACAACTGAAGGACATCCGGAACATTAAGCATGATTTACAGAGATAGTTACTCGTACAACAGAAAGATTGGATCCTACAAGAGTTGATAAAGTGGAATTCTCCAAAAAGGAAGTATAAAGAGACTGAGGAGTAAAAACACTCCTTAGATGCATCAAGCGTAAAAGGAAATTTGACACCCTATCGGGGGACACTTAACAGCATCTCCAATATTGCGGTTTAGAGTTTACCAACAGAGCTTTTAGCTGAGGGAGAGACTGATTCATTAATGATAGTTTCACAGAGGCTATAGTACATTTTTATTAGAGAAATGTGTTTGTAGAATAGCATGGAAGCACTACGAACAAATTTCAGGCCCAAATTAGGCCTCGTCTACACTAATTTAGTATGAAAAAAGCATTTTTTTTTTCTCCATTTTGGCTTCAGTTTCCCAAGTGGATACATTTGAAAACGCCATTTTTGCGTTGTAGTGTGGACTGTGAAACCGGAGGCTTTTGAAAACGAGGACGCATGTTTATTCATTTGACGCATATTGTACTAATAGATGTTTATACCCAGTATTGTGCCATTCACTTTCACACGGTTGATAAAGATGTTACTTTGCAGGACTGGGACCGTGACGTCACGTGACTTTTTTTTTATGTGGGTCAAGGATTTTATTTGGTAAATGTGTTTCCATTGTAGTTCATGCGTCTCAGTTTATTATTTTTATTAAATTCCTACTTTTTTTTTAAAGCACGTTTAGATTTCATGTTTACATTAAGTGATATCCCAAAATTGGTGGAAGGAAACATGGCTTATGACACACACTGAATGGAATGTACCAGTCAAAGAAAGCAATAAGATAGGGAACTAATTGTAGCAAGAGATTGAAGATAAGCCAAAAAAAAAAAGGGAGGACACTACCTGTGAATGGGATGACTGCTTATAAAGTGTATACAAGTGGAAGCTGCCTTATTTTAGTCTTTAATCTTTTCGTTCTCCACTTTATGTTACTCACCTAAATAACTTACTGAAGGGCAGGATTCTGGAATCCACTGCGGCTGTAATAAATATCCTTTGATCTAGCCTAGGTCATGTAGGAGTCAGGCCTGAGTGACCCAGGCTGCCAAGGTCAGTTAGAAGAGTAAATACAAGTTAACACCTTAACACGAGTTGGATGCTTCTCATAAACAAATCACTCAGGATTTATTTATTTAAAGGATATTTATTGAAGCAACAGTGGATTCAGGAATGTGGATTCCCTTCAGTACTGAAAATTCAAAACAAAGTGCTGGGCTAAATGCTGTAAATCTGTACATGGTATTTTCAACACTTACAACACTAAACTGACTAGCAAAGTTGCCCTTATGATGAGAAGACCCAGTAGCCTGTGGTATATAAACTGCTTAGACTAGTCTTACAAGTTAGTCACATCATTTTTACATGAAAAGATAGGTCTAATTTAAGTCAGAAAATTAAGACTGATTAGCCTTAACTAATTGCTAGTTGGTCAGACCAGTTCTTAAGACACACATTGCGCCCAAACTCAAAATACTTCTGATTATTCTTTTCACTCCTCTGTCAGAAATCTTGCGAGGAGCACCTGGTCGAGGCAAATTTATGGTGAAATGATTGTCTTTCCACTTCCGTATTATTCCGAATACTGGAATATTCAGAAGCTTAGAAATGCACCTATAACCAATGCCATCATTATGTTTTGCAACAATTAGGTTGCCAAGGTCTTGAGAGCTCTTTGCTTTTACCCATCATGAGATGTGTCTTGTGTGACACCTTGGCAATGAGACCTTTTTTGTAGGCCATCAGTTGGGACTGAACCAGCTGATATTAATTTGCACTGACAGAGGGCTGGATTGCTTTTTAATTACTGATAGTTTTCAGCTGTTGTCTTGGCTTCCCATGCCTTTTTGCACCTCCCTTTCTTCATGTGTTAAATACTTTTTCCCTGTGTCATATTTCACATTATTACACAACTTAATTTCCGAACTAATTTGTTTTGGTTTCTTTGTATGTATGGATTGTTGCAACATCTGGTGAAAATGTCATGTCAATAGCACCTTTGGAAACATTTACATATTCAATACCAATTTCACCCGCTGTATGTAAGGGTTAGATTTTGACTAAAGTATGGAGATGTTGCAAGTTATCGGAGGCACTCAAAGGCAAGGCCTGAGATAACTACCAATCACGGGCCCCTCTTGCAACCAAATATTCCAATGTTCAAAGAAGGTTCACATGTCCGTCTCAATGCAGCTTCAAATTCTCTACACGATCCCAGTCGAGAAATAAGGATCTTATCCAGCGAAACGATATTTTCACGTTATTTTCACACACACAAAAAAAAGTAAGTATATACTTCATAACCACAAATGCCCGTGGTGTACCATCTCTGAAATGCTCCGCGTATAGCGTCATCACGTTGGAAAGGTCACGGGTCACGTCATCTGTTATTTGTCTGTGTACTCCGGTTCAAAAAGGCAGGGAAGGGCAAAAAAAAACGAATTTCCTCCTCAAACTTCAAAATTGTCAGACATCTTGGTTTTAATTCATTTTAATTATTTTTTTCCGTGACCTTTCCAACTTGATGACGTAATACGTGGCGCATCTCAGAGATGGTACGAGACAGGCATTTGTGGAAAAAACTAAATATATATAAAATTATATTGACAATGGCCGATCGTTTTGCTAGATAAGACCCTAGATAGGCTAGATAAGATAAGATCGTGTCGAGACTTTGAAGCTGAATTGACACGGACATGTGAACCTTCTTTGAACATTGGGACAGATGGCTGCCATTGAAGTCCATTAAATGGAAAAAAATCCTGGAATGTTTTCCTCAAAAACCTACATTTCTTTTTAACTGAAGAAACGACATGAATATCTTGGATGATATCAGGGTGAGTAAATTATCAGCAAATTTTTTTTTGAAAGTGAAGTAATCCTTTAATCTCTTTTTGTCTCTCTCTTACGTTTAAAGTTTTAATCTGCAAATGCTGTGAGAAACAGCTTGCGATTAAGGCTTCTTTCTGGTCAGTCAAGGTCAGTAGGCCTGGGAAGAGTCTAGGGAGTCAGATAAAAGGTTTCCAATTAAAATAATATTTATGTCCGTCAGGACGGTTTTGCTTAGAGGTCAATTTGCAGCTCTCTGAGATACGTTTCAGTTGTAAGAGAGACTAGCCAGGGGCCTCATTTATAAAACTGTGCGTAGGATCCTTACTAAAAGTGTACGTGCACCGAAAGCCAAAAATGGTGTACGCAAACAAATATTCAGACTTATGACGCCATAAGTGCGTACGCCAAAACCTGCACAGGATTCACTTTATAAATCCCATTTAACTCCATTAATGAGAATGGCATATTTAATCTAAATGTTTATATTAAAAGTAAAACAGTTTGAATCATTTTATTTAAACTGTAATTGTGAACATGCACTGTAGCCTATTTATGATTAGGACTCATACTGAAGATTTACAGTTTTTCTTCATCTGCCGTTAGATATGCGTCAGTTTTACTAAACGGCCCAACGCGCTCGCTGGCGCAGACATTTAAGGTGTGGATCTTTGCTTCAAGTGATAGGCTTGGTGAGTGAAATTATATTTGAATCATCTTTCTGTATATGTATAATTTTATTTAGATTTTCTGTCTAAAAGTGACCAAAAAGACATTTAACTCCAGCTCACCATCGGTGTCGCCAATTCCCTTTGTCTCGCCCCTTTTTGTGCGTACGCACGCTTTATAAATGAGACCCCTGGCCATGATTTTAGACAAATAAATGTTATTTAAATTTTTTTTAAAAGAGTAGCCTGACTTTAATTTTATTGGTTCCAGAAGCAGATCAGCTTCCAGAAGAGATCAGATGTGCTCCTACTGTAATCACATTCAAATCCACACTCAAAACATCCGTTTAGCTGTGCATTTAATGAATGAGCACTGTGCCACTGTTCGTCCGACTGTTTGTACTGTACTGCATTTTATTTTATATTCTAAACTGTTTTAATTATTCTTATTTCAATGTATTTTATGTAAAGCACTTTGAATTTAGTCTGGCTATCACCAGACCAAGCTCAATCTTTTAAAGGGATACTTCACCGCTGGAAAGATGAATGTTTATTTAAATTGGGTCATGCATGTAGTAGAAATGTGAAATAATTTGAGAAGTTGGTGCCTTCTAGACTGAGAAAAGCCAGAAAATGTATTTGTGGCTCATGTGGATGAAAGACAACAACTCCCAGAATGCACTTGCTTCGCTGCCCTACGAGGCCACGCCTACCGGTTACAGAGGCCAGTATCGAAAGAATTTATACAAATAGGCTACTAGTGGACTCAAAACTGAAAAGACGCCTTTTATCGTGAGTCTCCGTGACGAGTCTGCCCGGTCTCTTCCTCCTGTTCATCCGCGGCTGTTCCTCGCTGTGTTGCGGCTCATGCGGTTGGCCTCGCGCGGCAGATTTCAGGATGTCCGGGATTCGGCTTTCGGTTTCTGTGGCCGCCATTCATTATGTTTACACGCACATCTTTTGTTTAAATCGTACGGAGTTCATTCCGATTGGTGAATCTGAATGTAGCGTTTACATGAACGCTACACAAGTGGTTGATGTGCGTTTTAGCATTGCTAAGAAAATTCCTGCGTTTTCGTCTCGGTTGGGATCCGTGTGAAGCAGAAGGTATATGACCTGCACAGCTGGCACGTGCGTGACAGTGTCAAATAATGTAGGCGTAGTGAATGGCGACTGTGGAAAGCAGGAGCCGAGTCCCGGACATTTTAGGCGATCTCGAGGTCTGGTGCTCGGGTCCGATGCTCGAGGCTGCCTGTGCGGGCCACAGTGCAGCGGGAAGCAGTTGTGGATGGTGGGGGAGCGGGAGGCAGCCGGAGAGAGTCCTGCTTGGCGGTCGGAAGAGTCCGGGCAGTCCCAGCCGGGAAAAAGAGGACGTATGGTCACCCCTACTACTCAGCTTTCTCCACAGAGCAAGAGCCTGTTAGCTTCGCTTAAAAAAAAAAAAAAAAAAAGATGGCTGACACTATTTGTGCATTCTTTGAGTGAGATCCCACCCACTATGGGCAGGTTGAAAACATGCAGATCTAGCGCCTACTACTGGCTGTAGTTTTTAGCCTCTGGCCAGGAAAGCCTCCGATGACGATTTTTGCGTCATCGGAGAATTTTTTCTAGACAAAAAATACATAAATCTCTCGTCTCAGGAGGACATGAGGGAGGGAAGCAAGGTCATTCGAAAATACTACCAGGTTTCTACTGATACAAAGCTTAATGCTAATCGGTGAAGTATCCCTTTAAGATTGAACATTAGTCTGGGCTGTATTTTCTACTGCATAAGAGGCGTGATCAACGGGCATAGTTCAAATGACTGTACGCAATTGGATAGTCCTTCAACCAATCAGACGTGAAAACTCCAGGGAGGAAACATGTCAAGGACCGTGTTGGTTTGTAGCATTGATCAGCGGTTTGCAGAAGCAGCAATGGCAGAGCAATTTTTGCAGGTTGTGCAAAAAAAACCACATGCAAGGGAGTGGTAATTACACCCACTCGAGCGATTTGTTTGCTGAACTTAAGAAGCCATTGTACATCATCGAGAGGTTAAAAGTAATTGGATTCGTCACTTCTCTATCGTCATCGTGTTAAACCCGCCAATAGCGCGGCAGGTGGATATACCAGTTTGTGATTGGTTTCCACAAAAAAATGGGGTGAATTTAAATTGCCGGCAGATCGGGGCTGGGTTTACCCAGTCTACTTTGAATTACCATGGTGTATGAAATGTGCTATATAAATAAACTTGCCTTGCCGAATTTCCACCAAAATATATAGAATAGACCATAGTTTAATGGTCGCAAGGCATGGATCTTGGTCTGCTTATTTGGTGCACACCAGTTCGGGTGGCAACGCTGGTTAGAAACCACATTAACAGAACAATCGCACCAGAGTTCAGTTTAATCGAACCAAACCTGCCACCTTAACCCTTTAAGTGTCACCCCCCTTTTTTTGAATATACATTAAAATGCACTTTCCGAACTTAAATGTTTGTAACTCAAGAATGCTTTGGAATATGGATGTAAGATTGGTCTTGTTTTAAAGAAGAAAATTGGCAGATTTTTGTAGAAGTGAAATAAATGAAGAAAGTGTAACAGAAAAAAAGTTATAGAAGTTTGAGTTTATGAAAATAAAAATAAATTATTCATATTTTATATATATTTTTTCAAAACCTGGGTGACTAAAACTGCACTCAAAAAATGAGCTTTCAGTGAGATTTACTTTTACTTTTTCACTAGTTGACATTACTGCCCATATAAGGGCGCCTCCATTTCCATATATGTTTTTTCTTTATTTCTAAAACATTTTCAGACCTTTTTTTCTAAAATAATTGAACAAATGCTATCTTTTGAACTCTTGGCATGAAAACAAACTGAGGTTTCTACCATTTTTTTCATGTTCATCACTATTTCAAAATAAAGGACTGAACACCTAAGGAGTATGAAAATATTATTGTTGCAAATTGATAAATTACAGCTCCTCTGTAATTTATTTTGAAAATCAGTCACCAAATATGAAAACTAGAGAATATTATTGTTGCAAATTGATAAATTACAGCTCCTCTGTAATTTATTTTGAAAATCAGTCACCAAATATGAAAACTAGAGATTGTAAGCTTTCAAATGATACATAGTTTGTCAATATTAGTTTAGGTTTAGTATAGGATATTACTATTTTAAATATGTAATGAATTTGGGCCCACCGGTGGGCCGGTGACACTTAAGGGTTAAAGTGTGAACACCTTAAATTATGCCTGCTCTGACCCACCTCAGCCCCTAGTATAAAAGTATAGAGTTAGAATTGCTGTCCAATTGACCATTCACAGGGAGTTTGATTGACAGGCAATCTGACCAATCATAATCCGCCATTCGCCATTTTTGTCTGACAAAGCAGTCAGGAGAGTTAGTAGATTAACATTGGAGGATTTGAACTTGAAAAACGGAGTGGACTGACATCTTTCCTCTTTGGGACTTTGTTTCATATTAAAAGTAAGCTGGTCTGTCCTTTCTCAGCATGTTGTCAGTGTCCTCTCTGCTCCGCAATGTATTTTTCACTGTGTGAGAACATGGTGTGGCGTGAGAGCGGCGTGGCTTGTCGGACATAGCAACAGTAACTAAAGGGGACGGGTCTTTGCGAACGGTCAATTGCATTCATGCCGCCAAACAGTGCATTTAGATAAGTAAATGCCACTTAAAATGCCATTATTTGCGTACCTTGTGCAGACCAGGGACCTTGTCTCTGGCTCGATGATACTCCACCACACACTCCATGCAGTAGTTGAGGTCCTCATTCAGAGACTCCATCTCGCTCTCAGACCGCTGCCCTGAACTGTAGCGGCGCAACATGCTGCCGATCGCCACATCTCCATCCGCCTCCAGGGCCGTGGTGCACCACAGACACTTGTCCATCGTGATCACCTGTGCACACGGATACAGAGAGCTTAGTACGGTCTTGAAGAGTCTGGGAATCTTCTCTGTATGACAAAACACTCAGTCTCGTGGTTATGACGTAAAAAAAAAAAAACGACTTTATCAAAGTCGACTGTTCACGGAGCAACTCCAGGTCAGTCACTGCACACCCTTTTAAACCGTTTCATATATTATCCATTTATAGTAGCCTAATTCTGCCTGAAAACAGAAACGCTACTAACTGAAATAAAGGCCATGCAACCAGGCCAATGTTGTCTCTTAAATGCATGCTAATTACTTTTGGAAAAATGTAAAAAACAAAACAAAAAGAGACTAAACTCAAGTGTTCATTGATGCTTTCTGAGAAATGTTGGAACTATACAGTTATCCAGACCACACGTGTGTCTTTTAGTCCCATATAGTCCGTATAGTCATCCCCGATTGGTCTTAAGCCCAGTGACGGATAGGTTTAGGGGCGGGGTTAGGGGTAGGCCATCGTGTCCGGATAACTGCATAGTACCGAAATGTTTACTCTTGCATAAATAAACTTTCTCCTGGCATGTGCTTAGGCATCAGACTTTTCACCTATGACTCCAATCTCATTTCCAATTTCCATTAATAATTTGAGAATTGCATAACAAAAGACCAATTTTCCATCTTTTACTTGCCTTTGAGGGCTCAGACATGTGCTCGAATCACTGCAGAACTGATATATATAGGCTTATATTTTAAAGCAATAGTATGATCATTATACAGTTGATTATAATGGATCAAACGCATTCATATCAGTCAAATACATTATTGACAATGGACTTCAGAAATGACCATTTATATAATCATTAACCTATTCTGATAGCAACATGATATTACTACCATAACAGAAATATATATATATATATATATATATTTTGTAATAGGACATCTGAACCAGTTTATATCTTGAGAAACTTTCTGTAACCATTTCTGCAACATGGTTTCATTTGTATTAATCCAATAGACACATGTTATGCATGAATAAAGACTCTTCTTTAGTACCTGTCTTTATAAGTAAAAGGGGAAAGACATGACAACACCCTTCATAATCATGAGCAGATCTAAGAAAAACAGTACACAAAGAAATCAGATTGCACAATTAATAATAATAATAGGATCGGATCAAAGTAAACAAATTACAAACAATGATAGCATGGTGTCCGATAAAGTGTGAACAGACATAACAGATCAGAAGACAAACGTGTTCCCACACAGTGAAAATCTGTCTAATAAATAGCCTAGTACACAAAGCAAGGTTAATACACCCTGTTCTGTAGCATCCATTATGTTGTACAATAAAACAAGGGTGTGTAAACTAGTAGCTACAGGTAGATATTCTGTGCAAACATGTGAATATATAATATTATTATGAAATAAGAAACTATATTTCTGACGGTCAACTCAGTGGATATAAAACGTCCTTTAGTTGCCTTATTTGAATTAACCAAAAATAAAGCAAGCAAATTAACGGAATATAAAGAAACGAAACTTAAGATTATTCAACTGTGGGTGTTTCCTGTTCTGGTTTAAGTTACCTTTCAAAGACAAAACCATCACAGACTAAAGAACTGAGAGCCAGCAAACATTCAAAGACAAACATATGGCAAAAAAATATGCATTTTGATTAGCACAAATGGTTAAAGTATCCACAAAGAAAGAGTGAGAAAGTATAAACTGAAGGACTTCAGAAAGCGCTCAAATCTACGCTGCTCAGCAACTGTGGCATGTCTTTTGTTAGTATTTACTTTTAAAAGTAAATGGCTTTTTTTTTGGCATGTCAGAGCCGTAAACCAACCATGAGGTCTCTGCAGGAGGAAGAGTCAACTTATAATGCACACTATAACAAAAAAAATCAAATGTAAACATGAGAGAAGCATTCAAAATCAGCTTAACGTTACCCGCAAGGCTCCAAAGGAGGAAACGTTGAGTCTTTCAGGGCTGTTTTATCTCTTCCACACACTGACACGGTTGTAAATACCTCATGTTCACTCAACAGTGTGTTTTACATGGTCTCTCTCTACTCTCCGCTCGATTTCTCTCTCCTCGACCACCGAAAACACGAGTCGCGCTGCGGTGACGTAATGACTCGGACCGGGAGGCCCATTGCGCCTGCGCAACTCCACAACGCGCGATTCTCGAATATAAGGGCCTTGTGTTATTGAAATGGCCTTCCGGACAATTAGTAAATAATTATTTATGCAATGATTGTTGAAGGACTATTATGAAATATGTTCTCAAAAATATTACAAAAAGAATATTCAAATATTAATTTCAGTGTATACCGAAACTAGTTTTGTAGTTAATAAAATACAACTGGTGAAATTTCAAAAAATGATTCAGTTAAAATGATCAAGTTGAAATAAATAAGAAATGTAGCTGTACTTTAATAATTTAAAAATATTAATGTTAGTGTTTACCGAACCTATTGTTTTGTAGCTAGTTAATAAAATACATTACATAATTTGCGATAAATACAGATAAAGCTGGTGAAATTTACAAAATGATTGTTAAACTGAAGATCAAGTTGAAATAAATAAGAAATGTACATGTAATTTAATAATTTTAAAATAATATTAACATATTCATTTCAAGTGTATACCGAAACTATAGTTTGTAGACTTTAAGAACTTATGATACACATTAAAGAAAATATATACACAATTCACATTGACTCAGACCTGCACAAATAACTGCAACAGTTCATACATAAACATATTTTGTTTTTTATTCAGCCTGATATGAATTACACGATAAAAGAGAGGATCATCTTAGAGTTATGCAATAACCTCCCTTCCCTTTATATAAACACCCCGTCACAGACAGTTTCTACATCATCCTAAAAACAGAGGCCTCGGTACATGCTAGAGTTCACCTGAGGTTTGGGTTCAGATTTTTTTTTTAATGTCCTTTTCATATTTCCATTTGACATGTATTCTTTTCCTGTTGTAGCAGTTGCAAAGCCGTCCTTAAATATTCAAAAGTGGTATTATGGGAATGTCGCAAGCGGAAAGTAGTTCAGGTGGGGAAAAAAAATGGCCCACATCAGGAAAAAATAGGTCAGAAATATAAAAAAAAGAACAGCAAAAAAAAAACTTTAATATTAAAAAGCTGAGCTTTATTTTCCCTGCGCTGTCAGAACGGCATCCTTTGAGATGATTGATATTACAAAACAAATAAATGACAATTCAAAATAAAATATCACTGCATATTATCTGCACACTGAAACAAACATTATGAGCCGTCAGCTGAATTAATTCCCAATGAATCTGAAAAAGTTGTACTTTGTGATGTTGTAGAACGAAACACATTTTGCAAGTACAACACAACATAATGCAAATGGTGTTGAAACAACATAATTCTGACCAAAAACAGGCTCTGATTTTGTTCCAATGACCTTATTTTGTTCCCAGCACCAATTGAGACATGAATCTGAAACTAGTAGTATTAACTCCATGTTCTGAAATGCCTTTATGCTCAAGACATTTACCAAATCCTGCTCACGGACGTCTGGAGGAAAAAGTGAATGCAAAAGTGCTGCTTGAGTGACACGGTCTGGCAGAGGACAAACTTTAAAACAAAAAAGGGCCAGCGAAGAGCAGAAACACAAGAATCCTTGCCTCTACACACACACTAGTGTTAATATCGAATCGAATAGACAAAGTGCAAATTATTTGAGTTTACATTACACTTTTTTAACAGGAATCCAAGGTGAATCTCGCAAAGCTTGTCGAGGACATGATGTCGGGGTCGTGTTTCACCCCAAAAATCACTAAATAAATATTTTGCTTTAAAAAAAAAAAGTGAAGCCTATTTTAGGACCATTATGAATTATTACATTGAGACTAGCACATTCTGTAAAGCAATATGCAATAAAAAAAAATAACTATCACAGTAATGAGAATCATTACGGAGAATAAAAAAAATGTAAAACGCCTGGACACGTTAATGAGATTTTTTTTATTTTAGGGTGAATTGTGACCTGGACATATTTTTGCGATATTCACCTTGTATTGAATATTTATTTATTTATTTTAGGATATAGAAATGAGTATAAGCAATTTTCTCCCCCCCCCTCCCCCCCTCATCGGTTTTAAATGTGGCATTGTTTCTGCATTCCTCCCCTCTTCCTGTTTTTATTTCCAAGCCTTAAATTGCCACTTTCCTGTCCCTGGTCCTTTAACATGTTTAAATAAAAGTAATGCCATGCGGATAGGATTGCCATGTCGTAAAAATCTCTTTCATTCACTTCCACCTCTTCACATCGCCATTAAGATCGTCCCTGTGAATGTTAATGAATAAAATATATATTACATTTGTCATTAAATAGTTTTGTCTCTTGCACGGTCTGCATGCATTAGGAACGCAGGTCAGCCTAAGGACGGCGGGGGGGGGGGAGGCCATGTTGTCGTGCGAACAGTTGGGTCATGTGATAACGGTCACGCCTGCGATACGAACTCGCTCCTTTGGTCCACAAGTACACTGTTCTGTGCTTTCACATTAACCAGAACAGTCCAGACTATGAAACTCCAGTGTGTTTGAGAGTGTGTGTGTGTGTGTGTGAATATGCATGTATGTGTGTGTGGTCAGTTTTCACTGGGGTTTTGAAGCAAATCACTGAAGCTTCGTTCCCAGCTTTCGTTGTCTGTTTCTGTGTGAGAAGACAAAAGACGAAATGTAAGCCAAAGGTTTAGAAGGCACTTTCCACAAGATAGTTTTACACATCCGTCTTATTTTAAATACCAAAATGTGTCTGTTACAAATGTTTCATGCAAACTGTTACTGATTTGTGTTGACTGCATTCATCAAGCTCAAGCCTGTAACCAAATTTATTTAGCAAAAATTATATAAAAAAACATTTCTTCAGTTTATGGGAGTTTATTGATAACATTTGGTCCCAAACTAGCTAGACCCTACTAACATAATTTAAATTAAATCGACAACAAAGTTCGGTGCTGGGAAGATATTTTTTTACTGTTTTTAAAAGAAGTCTCTTCTGCTCATCAAGGCTTAATTTATTTGATAAAAAATACAGTAAAATTTTGTAATATTGTGAAATATTATTACAATTCAAAATAGCTGCTTTTAAATCATTCTAATATGATGATTAGGTGCTTAAGAAACATTTATTATTATCAATGTTAAAAATAGTTATTAATAGTTGTTCATATTTTTTTGGAAACAGTGATGGAGATTCTTTGATTAAAAAAGTTCAAAAGAACAGAATTTATTTGAAACATAACTTTTTTTGTAACATTGTAAATGTCTTAACTGTCACTTTTTAATTTTGTGTTTAAAATGTTTAGGACATGTCCCAAATTAGTCCCCGATATTGAAAACCTCATAAAAAAAAGTAATGTAAAATAAAACCGCTCATATAGTATTTAGTTTGACCTCTCTGACAAGAACATAATGCACAACTCCTGTCAATACATTAATTTTTTAGACTTTTAAGTCTCATTTCATGGAAAGTGTCAGATACTCAATCTGATATTTGGCAGTAGACGCTGCAGGTGAGTTTACCTGGCTTCTGATCTGGTTACTGTGTATTCAAACCACAGGATGTTGGGAATGAGACTTGTATCTCTCACCAGAAAAAACTCTGAGATAGGCCTAAGAAAAGAAGACAGAGAAACCCATCATGACAGTGAAACAGAGCTCTGTGTGTATAAGTTCAGGATATGAACATCTGTGTGTGTGTGTGTGTGTGTTTGCATCATTACCAGGCTGCCATCTTGGGAAAGAGTGGCGTTAGCACCTCTTGGGTGATAAAAAACCAAACCACTCCCATCACCAAACCGGCCACACCCCCATAAATCACCTGACTCCAGGTGTGGTACAGGAGGTAGACTCTGAACACATGGGAGAACATATGCAACACATCAATAATACTCAACACTACCAAAAACAAAGATCCTGCACTCACTTAAAAACAAACATTACCTGCTGTATGAAACGGACAGAGCCACGGCCATTAGAATGATGGACAGTATATGCCGCCATAACAATTCAACACACCTGGCATTGTTCGTCTGATGCATTCTGGGAAAAGAAAAATCATTTTATTACAATTTTAAGAGATTCAGCTGTGTGTGTTAAAGGTTGTATCAGCGATTTCAAGCCCAAACATAAATGATCACATTCATCTAATCTTTCCTAATGATCCGCTAGATGCCCGCCCCATAAGCAAGCTGTCAAAAAACGCGTCTCTGTAGGCAGCCGAGGCTCTGAGATCTGCACACAAAAACCACCCACTCAAAACCAGAATAAACAGTGTTCCAACCAATGACCGACAGGGGCTGGGTGTTGTGAGGTTTTGCGCTCGTGCACGGTGACGGCTGCACGCGAAGTCGGAGCTGAAGAAGAAGCCAGCGTCTATCAACAAGAGAAATTGAACATGGCTGAGTCAATCCTCAAGAGGAGGAGGATTGGGGCGAGGGAATACCATCGTGTTTATTCCAAGACACGTATAGTTGTCGGAAAGGCTTTTGAACGGTGGAAAGAAAAAAAAGAAAAAAGAAAAAAAAAACGTTTTAAATCGGACGCCGAGGTTGCACTGTTTCTTCTGGACAGGTGAGTAGCTGCTAGTGCTGACTTCTTTGGATGTGAACTGTGTGTGAAAATATCCTTCTTGGAATAATATGAGCAAAGCTCGACTAAACTTGGGTAGCTCTAGTTAAGAAATGCGCGTGCATGATCCTTTTTTTCATGATGCACAAAACGGGAGGGAGGGGCGAGCTAACTTCGTTTGTTTGGGATCTCGCTTCAAACACAAACAGAAGTGACGTCACCCACAATCGCTGATACAACCTTTAAGCCCCGTTCACACCGCCAGATCCCTGACACGATCCCATTCATTTCAATGAAGCGCCGGCGTCACGAGCGACTGTGACCGTTAGCGACAGAATGTGGGCGTGTCAAGACACGCGACAAAAGTTCAGAAATTAAACTGAATTTCTTTTTCCTTTCACACATCAACAACAAAAAACAACAATATCAACAACGTATAACTTAGTCATTAAGACTTATGACTAATATATATACACACACACACACACACGCATATACATACAATGATTTCTGAAGGATCACATGACAGTAACGATACCAAAAATGCAGCTTTGATCACGGGAAATTACGTTTTATTATATATTCAAATAAAAACAGTTATTTTAAATTGTAATATTTCACAATATTACTGTTTTTGTGTTTTAACTGGATTTTATTTCATGTCAACTCTTTTCTTTTTCTTTTTAGTAAAATGTTATAAATAAAAATGTGAATTTCTTACCTTAAATAAAGAAAAAGAAAAAAGTATACAACAAAAAACCAGATGAACTGAGAGTGACTGGAAGGCATCCCGTACTCTGTCGTGACTGCGCTGTGACCTGTTAATGAGACACGACAGACAATTCAGTAACTCACAAAACAATAGGCATGTGCACAAGTAATCGACTAGCTGGGTACTAGTTATGAGTAGTTATTAAGGAGTACAAGTGTCAAAATGTCAAAAGTCGTGCTCTTGAGCACCCAGATTGGTGTGACCTTTGACCTTGGGTATCCTCTGGGGATGAAAATTACCTATGACTAATTGGAATTTGACCTATGACCTCGTGAGTATAATATGTCCATTGATTCATTGTGAATTTTGACTTGTTATAATGGAGGTCCTGAGGGTTATTTTTGACCTCTGACTTCAGGTCGGGTCTGTGTGCCATACGCTGGCATCATCCCCTGCCCTCCACATTCCAGCACCGGGGATTACTGGGAACAGTGGAAATGAGAAAAGAGGTTCTCGAATAATGAAATGAAGGAAAATTTTGTTCTTTAAAAGAATATAAATGAAATTATTATATCATTCAATTTGAAAATAAACATCTTTTCTAAATTTACTCCTGACACATCAATGTCCATACAACGTATGAATGGGGATTTCAATTTCAAAGTACAAAATCTTAAAAGTTATAGTTAAAAATTGAAATTAGATCTTTTAAAAATAAAAAGATGTTTTAAATTAAATACAATTAATTATTTAAAGTCTTAATAAGTAAAAAAAAAAAACTACAATCACCACATCACAGAGAGAGAGAGAGAGAGAGAGAGAGAGAGATTGGTTTTTGATTATAAATAAAATATATAATATAAAAATAAACATTAGTAACATTTTCAGAACCAATTATTATAGCTTTAGCTAAATTCATATATATAAAAAGCTTACATTTTTCAGAGAGCATGAAAAGATCTCCTTACATAGAAAAGACCAAACCATGATTTATAAAAATGCAATAAGTCGAAATATAAATTCTCTTGAGTGTTTCTTAGAGAGACGTGTGTGTGTGTGTGTGTGTGTGTTTTTTAAACCTACAGATTTCTTTAAAAGGAAACAATGTGACAAACTTTGTCAACATGTTTCATGTGCATGGACAAAAATGCTGATTGAATCTTTTCGTATAAATGAGATTTAAGACGACCAAGTACCAAGTTTAAATTTTCAACAATCTAAAGTTTTTGAACAGACGTTGTTAATAAAAAAATGTTTTATACTTTAGGTCACCATTAAACAAAATCATTACAGTAATCTTCTAAAAGATAAATAGAAGATACGAATGTATTAAAACTTTAAAGATTTGAGCAATCTTTCATTTTAAAAGATCATATTTAAACTTTTACGATTATGCTTTGAAATTTAATACGAACAAAACTTTGGCGTTAGCAGACTAACATTACATACGCTGTGACATGATGCACAGAGGCTCATCGGGTCGGTCACCCTATATCCTGAAGCTATCATAAAGAAACGTATTTCTCAGACGATACGCTGGTGATCAGGACCTTAAAAGCATCCCGCCAATGGGGGTCGGCCTGAGGCTTCAGTTTCTAAATGTCTTCATTGTCACTCTCTCTCTCTAAAGATAGGCCTATGTGGTGATTTCCTCACAGATACAACTTAAGTAATTATTGACCTTTTCACAAAACGTGTGAGATGACCTGACACTTCAATTTTCAACGTTTTTTTTTACATACCCCCCTGATCAAAAAAAAAATATATACTTTAAGATCAAGTCAAGTTTTTCCACAGACCATCGAATAATTGAATTGAAAACATCTTTTATTTTTAAAATATCTAATTTAAACTATAAATAACTTTTAAGATTATACTTTGAAATAAATTCAACACTAACAAAACATTCAGTGTCTCATCCTGGACGCTGACTCCGAGACCGTCAAACGCTGGTGTGTGAGAGAAACACTCTGGGATCTTTTGTATTTCAACTTTAAACTTATTGCATTTTTTGTAAACCCATTCATACGTGCCGTGGACATCGACGTGTTAGGAACTACTTCTTCAGCTCTCTGAAAACGTAAGATGATTTGGTTTTATTTTTGTTTATCTAAAACTAAAATAATTGGTGCACTGCATTTCAGTAAATTTTGAAAAGATGATTATTTTTAAATTTAACCATATACCGGTAATCATTTCATTTATATTCTTTTAAAAGAACAGAATGTTTTTCAACTTTAGTTAAGTGTGAAATCTTGTGAAATATACGTGTGTGTGTGTGTGTGTAATACTCATGATATGTTTTGTTACATTTTCCCTTAATTTCATTATTAGAGAACCTCTTTTCTCATTTCCACTGTTCCCAGCAATCCCTGGTGCTGGTCAAAGTTGACATGGAGGGGTCAAGGTCAACGGTAGGGCACGACTTGGGTGGTCCGGGACGGGGCAAAAAAGGTCAAGAGGTCACCATCAATCATAGGGTCACAAATCATTTTGACACAAGGTGAATCATAATACTACTTAGGGTCAATAGTTTGTAAACACAAATGTTTTATTTTTTCCTGGTAATTATTAAAATCAAATTCTATACTTCTCAAACTGCGTATGAACCCTGTCAGAGCCTTAAACAGAACAGAGCATTTTAAAAATTAAACGTAAATATTATACATTTCCAATAGGCATTCTCAATGGCAGCAGTTGTACAGTTCGGTGTCATTGGACCCATGGATTATTCGACCATCCACACGAGTCCATGAGTGTCTCTCACGACATCGCCTATGTTGCTAACATGATTATTATTCACTATTCAGGTAAAAAGGTTGCAGGTCAAACCCAAGGATTGGTCCATGAACTACCCTTTGTGTCTTTGAGCACGGTCTCATATAGTCAGACTTCTGTCTATTGGCATAAAGTCTGGTCCAGTTTTTCAGACTATTCTGGCCAAGAACCGCCTACTCAGACCGTCTGGCCGACATGTAAATCAATAAAGCAGTTTGTTTTGTTTTTCCATGTCGTTTTGTGGTGGAAAAAAAATCCCATGGCAGTCTACATACAGAACACAAAGCCTCAAACTAAACTCTGATTGTCCTTCAAAGATACTACAGGTGGATTGATAGTGTTCTGCGGATAGATTTGCGTTAAAATCACCTGACCCTGTGTAAACCCTGCCATATGAAACAATAGTCCAAATTATTATTTTTTTTATGGAACCGTTATTGAACCTTAAAGCTACACTGTGTAACTTTTTAAGTTTATTCTTAGCTAAAAACACTTAGTTCTTTCAAAAATATATGTGCTCATTAATGTATATTTACTTCGTTCAAGTAATAAAGTATTCTCGTGAGTGTATAATATGCCATTGAAAATACATACGGGTGAGGGGTTCGAATGTCGGCAGCCATGTTGCCCCTCCATCTTGAAAGTACATTAGCCAAAGAGGGACATACCCGTTAATTCAAGCTTCGCCTTTCGCGTTTTAACAAGCGGTGGGTGCCACGGTGCGTGTCGAATGTGAAGAGGGGGATTGTTTGAGACTGCTATATAAAAAGATGAAAGCCTTTTTGAAAGTCTGTTGCTGATGGAGGATCACTCTTATTCTCGAGGATATGTATCAGAGTCGCCAAGGAAGCGAAAAAGAGAATTAAGACGGCAACGCAACAGGCAAATCAACAAGACAAATGAGACGCGAGCACACACACACACACACACAAACTCTCCGCGCACATATTCATATATCATACATAATACCTTAAAGATGTGGAAAAGTCGATCAAAAGTGTGGGTAGGCTACATTTCTCCAGGCTCGATGCCAACAGCGATGCAGTAGCCTATTGCGGTAAAATAATTGCTGCAAAGACCGGTACCACGACAAACATGATGAAGACCTTGGCAGCTGTGCACGGTGTAAACATAAGAGCAGAAAGTTGCTCCGTCTTCAACTGGTAAATGAAGAGATACCTTGTTGATCACCCTGACAGTGTTTATATTGCAATACATAAGGGATGTAGTGGAGGCTAAACGCACGTAAACGCCGTTTAGGCACCTGGCAAAATTCTGAAATAGCGTTTATCCACCTCCAAAGTGCGTTTATCCACCTCTAAATAGCATATAGTTCCTAAGCCATTTTAAATTAAGCTTAGGCTATGTCGTTTTAGTTTCATATTGTTCATAGGTTGTTAAACCTAAGACGAATTCTTTCATATTGCGCTGCATTACTGTCAGTAGCCGCGCGGGTTAGACCAGAATAATACAGGGCTAGCCTAAGATTATCACAAATAAACAAGATTTTGACGCATATCCAAGGGTTTGTGGAGCGGAGTGTGAAGCACGGAGGCGCGCGCGCGAACACTTGCATTTCCCTATCAACAGTGAAACAATTTAAAATACTCTATAATTTCTGGTCATACAGAAAATAATAATACATTATTCGCAACTACTTTTATTTGTGTAAACTCGCAATAACAAGAAAACGTTGTGCTTTTGTCAAATAAAATAAAACAATCAGGCGCGCTTTCATGATCTACGTGAACTGGAGCGCGAGAACTGAAATAGCCTATATAGGCTAAAGCTCGAAATGTCCACTTTAAAACGAACAAATTCGAATCGAAAGCTAATAGGCTACATTCTGATTATGTAATGCGTATGAAAGGTGCATTTCTCTCTAAAGGCGCATCCGCTTAACAGCGGAGATGGAGATATGTTTTTAACCGACACTGATTTAGAAAACAATAGTTTATTAATAAACAATTAAAATGCCTCGTTATTTTTTCAGACACATTTATTATCATTAGCCTATAAATCACCTTTCTGTATCTGTGGTTCCAGAGATATATGGCTCTTCTCATTCAGCACTGCGGGAATAATATCATTTCCAGGTTCTAATTTTGTCTTAGAAAAATAAATCAACAACAACAAAATCCATATTAATTTGTGAATATTTTAAATGTTTAATTAAGGGGCAAAAGGGTACATTAGTAGGCTAATAAACAAAAATTCGTCAATATTTATTTTTTTGCGCAGCATTTGGTGTAGCCTACAGTTCAAATTAAAATTTTGGTGTTCAACTTTGCCTTTTAATAATACAACAACCGTTTTCGTTTTGTAATTACGGGTTAAAAATATTTTTGTTCTCTAGCTGTTTTGTCATTTAGTAAACTTTATAGATTTCAACCATATTATTCCTTCTTGAGTCTTTTTAACAAAAACTTAGATTAATGTATGAATTGAATAGTGATTGTGTGACCTATGATGAGGGAACAACCAGTGATACCCCTTGGTACACCGGTAGGCATGTGGCCCACCTTACCAGGTGACAACGTCGTGGTCCACCAGAATTTATAGTTTACCCACCTCTTTTTTTACCACTACACCACTGCTGAATGTACACTGCCGTTCAAAAATGTGTTGGTTAGTCAGAATTTTTTTTCAGTAAGGATGCATTAAAGTTATCAAAGGTGACATTAAAACGTGTGTAATGTTACAAAATATTTCGTTTTTAAATAAATGCTTTTCTTTTAAATGTTTTATTTATCAAACAATCATGAAAAATTGTATCATAGTTACCTGATAGCTGATGTTAGCAATGAAATGGTAAAAAAATAACGAAAACATAAATCTATTATTCATTTTACATAGATGTCATTACCTATATGTTAACTGACAAATAAATTACTGCAAATTATAATAGTTTTCTAAAGTAACCTCATCACTTGAAGGAATACTCATGGACGAGGTCGAACTGGAAGCCATGTTAATCTTGGACTACATTGGCCACCGTAGGAGTTAAAACGAAATCGGAATTGAGAGGAACAGAAACTAATATTCACTGGGTGGTCATATACCTTTTCACCGCTAGATGGGGGTAAAAATCACACAGTGTAGCTTTAAGACAAATTATGATTTTTTTTTTTTTTTTTTTTTTGAGCCATATAAGCCTGATGAATCAAACATGACACTCATATAGTATGATGTATAGTCGGAATAAGGAGCTTATACTCGAAGAAAAAGAAAAAAAAACTAAATTTTTGCCCAAACTGAGCAAAAAAAAAAAGCAATTTGGGGCAGTTGCTGATATTTATATGGCCAAAAAGTAAGATGAAATTCAGATAGTTTGTAATGTGAATCAATGAGATCTTTATAACAGTATAACAGACTACTTACAACCGTATAAATATCAGTCGTTACTGTATATCCTCTAATATTTGTAAGATGATTATTAAATGCTTAGTTTTATGATCAAAGCTCTTCAGTTTTTAAACAAAAAATAATGCAATGTAATACAATGATGATTGAGAGATGAGCAAATAAACCTTCCTCAAAATCCAGATAATCATACACTCACATTTGAACATGATTTTTTATGATAAATGATATGTATGGACACTCAAGTAAACCTAAGTTGTTTCAGTCTAGTAAATGTTCATTTTGAAATATTACAAAAAAAATATATATAAAAGTTATTCTTAAATTTACTTTATAGAAATCAGTAAATTGTACAGCAAGAAGTCACGTGAACCACAAGCTGAAGGTGGATGTTTTTTTTCAAATTATACTAAAATGCCTTTTACTTGCTAAAAAAATTATAAACTATCAATGTTGGAAGTTTCATGTTGGTAATTTAGACTTAATTTTTAGGCCTTAGAATTTTGCATATCAAAAAGAATACAGTAGGCTTTATAAGGTTAACGTTCAGTTTTCATGCTACCCAGATGCTAAGAGTCAAATGATCAAACGTTTATTAAACTGATGTGGTTATGCATGTTTAAACAAACTACACGCTGACGTTTCTTACCCCCACATGGTCGAGGCTCCCGTAGAATGTGTTTGAGCAGCCAGTTTAGCCCCTCATTCATGATCAACCCCCCAAAAAAAGAGATCTGTGAGAGAGGGAGAGATAACACAAGGTATAAAAATGGAGAACAAGTTGGTATGTTATTTGGGATTTGACCCAATACCCTACTGGTTTGAGACATGTGACTCACCGTATGTAGCTCTCTCTTAAAGACGATCAGCGTGACAAATCCGACGAGGATGGCTATGGGAAGCAGGCTCATGCAGGCCAATACCTGCCCCGTCAGATCACCTGGACAACAAACAGGTTAAGATTCTGCAGAGTCCTTCTTTGCACACAGAGCGTCAAAACAAACTGTTCAGAATAGTGCATTTCCTTACTACTCTGCAGTACGCAATCTCAATAGACATATTTACACAAACTTGGATTAAAATGTTTATTTCAGAGATGATAAATTGAGAACTGGACACTACTCAAATAAATACTCAGATTTATGCAGTAAATCTATTAAACACTGTTAAAGTTTATATGAAATTTCACCCTATTAAATGCATGTTATAGATCTTACTAAGTGTGAACAATTAATCCGTGCATGCATACGTTTCATTTCTATTTTATTTATTTTAACCTCAATGTTTAATCAAAACGTCACAACTGGTTTTTCAGCGAAAACGACACACTTACCAATGGCAGACACCATGGGAGTGCAAGCTTTTGTTCATTTACTTTTAAAGGGATTGTTCACCAAAAATTGAAAATTTTGTCATTAATTACTCACCCTCATGTTGTTCATCTTCAAAACACAAATGAAGATCTTTTTAATGAAATCTGAGAGATTTCTGTTCCTCCATTGACAGCTGCTCAACTACCACTTTGACAGTTTAAAAAATTCATAAAGAGATCATAAAACTAATCCATGTGAATTGAGCGGTTTAGCCATAAAAATTCTGAAGAGACTCGATCGCTTTATATGATGAACAGATTGAATTTAGGTTATTCACGTATAAACATTGATCTGAACCTGCTTGACACGCAAGAATGAACCTCATTGGTTCTTGTATGTCAAGCAGGTTCGGTTGAGCTTCTGTTTATGTTCGCTGATTAAAGTTTATATATGAATAAAAGCCTAAATTAAATGTTCATCATATTAAGTCTCTTCAGAAAATTAGGACTAAACCACTCAATTCATACGGATTAGTTTTACAATCTCTTTATTAACTTTTTGAAGCGTCAAAGTGGTACCGGTAGTTGCTTAGACTGTTGATGAAGGGACAGAAATCTCTCAGATTTAATTAAAAATATCTTTATTTGTGTTCTAAAGATAAACAAAGTCTTACGGGTTTTGGGACTTATGACAGAATTTTCACTTTTGGGTGAACAAGTGCATATCCAATTCTCAACATACAATCAACGATCGATATATATATATTTTTTTAAATAATCTGTTGTTAAACTCAGATATCACAAAATGAAAGAAACTTTGTACTTTCATGCCAAAACATCATTATGCAAATGTATTTTAATTAACATATAGATTATATATAGCAGGGCATTAGACAGTCATTCAACTTCGTGCTAGATACATTAAACTATCGTCTTTCATTCACTTATAGATTATTATCGCATTAAGAATTTTAGGTGATTATAATTAACATTTTAAGTGTTTATATAAAAACATTGCATGCCAAACACATTCAGTCTTGCTTTATCTCATGCATACTTATGTTGGCACGTTTACCACTCTCGTGCACCATGCATGACAATTTCATATGCAAACACATCAAACTATGTGACAGGAGTTTAAAACACAGTTAGACGTCCGTTGTTTTCTTCATGTTCCGCATCATTTCTCTATGTTTGGCATTAGCATAGTATATTTCCGACTTGCTTAGACAATGTTCCAGCGTTTTGGGGTCAGTTTATACATTTCCAAACCCAGGGAGACCCTCACAGACGACGGGACCCAGAAAGGGTGTGATGCAACCGGGAATGAACTGGATTAACCCATCAGAGCCACGAGTCTTACCAGAAACTTACAACAGCAGCTGTGCTTGCATTAGGCGCAGTCACCTGCCTACCTATAATGCTAGTATTGATCACTGGAATATCGAATCAACCTTAAATTATATTATGTTTAATTAATAAGTCGTCAATATTACTGAGAAACTGAATAAGGGTCTCCCAGTGTGGTGTACTAGTAAGCGTACAGGACCACAGCGCATGAGCACTAAACAAGCGCACTATTTGGCATCAGGCTTTCCGCTCCTTGCAGAGCGAGCGCACTATTTGGCAACCCAGCCCTGGCCGTGTCCATTCAGCTGCTCGATGTTCCACGGAAGTCGCGGCGCGAATAAAATGGCGTACGGTGATATGAACGGCTTTGCGGGGAGAACAACGATTTTAAAATGTTCTTACCAGCAGGATATTCTACGTGGGTTAAGGATATCGACCGCCATCGAGGTGGTGCCGAGCACTGCTCTTCCGACGCCATCTTACCCGGACACCGGGCATCGGTCGTCGACCAATCACAATGAAACGCCCCGACGCGTTCGACAAATCAGATTCACCGGACGCTGCTACGACGCACGGCCATTCACCAAGCGCACTCTCAAAGGGAAAAAAATCTGCACGGGAACAGCCGTCCAATCAGAGGCGGGTTGTTAAGAGGATGGGCCAATCAGGGGACGTTTGGCTGGACAAATGAAAATTGGATTTATTCAAATGAAAGAAGAAAAATTAAGTGAATGAGGAAATCCTTTTCAATTGATATAAACTACTATGTGAAGGCAGCCGCCAGCGCCACACACTCACTCTGGGCCATTACATGTATGTTGCAATATATATGCAAAACCTGAGGAAAAAGTCAAATATACAGGGAGTCTTTCCCTTTTAACATGTAAATAAACAAAATTTGTTCACTAAAGTCATTATGTTCCCTCAGGATTTTTCAATGGGTTTTTATTAGAATATTGGTTTTGAAATTTGAGTAAAATAAGGTCTGTGGTTACCATTACTTGACACATTTTTCTACATCAACAAAGTACACTTTGTCATAATTCAAACGTACTGCTCAAACGTAAGCTAGTAAGAAATACCACAATCAATGTGAGTTTACCACATTTAATGAAATGGACAACCGTTGTAGTCCTTGTATTGCGAACAGAAATCTTATGGTTAATTCAAAAATAAATGCTCAAAGACTACTTAGAAATGCTTTGAGCTTCAATAAAACTGCATTAGTCTGAACTGAAGGCCCTTTCAGGCACAAATAAATGAAAGGTTTTAAAACGCATTGGATCAAAGGTCATATTCAATAGGTTTCTTCTAGTGACCAGTAGATAAATAGGATATTAATTGTCAGTAATGACACGTTTTAAAGACAGATAGAAAAAAAAGAAAGACTTTATGTTGGCTAGGGAAGGCAAAATGACAACACAGTTTTCAATAATAAACCAATACAGTGATTGTAACGCCATTAATTTGTAAGAACACAAAGGCATTTGAAGAACACAAATACACACACCAAGAAAAGTTTCAAAGAAATAAAAACACAAGTTGTTTCCACCATGCGGTTCGTCCTCTTTGGCCATCATTAGACACAATTCTAACATATTAGACATAAAACAGTGTTGTTGAATGATCTGGGTGCAGAATACAGCAGCTGTGGAGTGAAATAACAACCCCGTTCAATGAAACATCCCCATATAGACACTGTCATTTCTCTTCTACTTGGTGCTTTGTTTTGATTGAGTTATTATATGAGAAACTGCACATCTATTGGAGCAATCAAGAACTGTACCATAACTTAATATACAAATCAGAGCATCTATTACTGTCAGTCAGTAACTCTTTTAGCACATTGGTGAATCTTTAATAATCACATCAAATATCAATAATCTTTAGAAGGATCAATGCTTCCAAAATGGGACACAGACACGAGTGACTGTTTCAGAGTTTTAACAATTAAAAAGAATAGAGATGTAGCAGCGCAGGTCGAAAACATTATTTCATGAGGTCTTCTTCCAAACCACATGCAGCAGATTAAACAGTGTCTTGGAAAGTTTATTCATTAAAACCCCTTGGAATGATATGAAATCAAACATTTACCATCTCAACTTATACCTTTTCAAACATGAAAATAAAATGTAATCTTCCGTTTTTGTAGAAAACCCAATTTGACAGTGAAATTTCAGGTGCACAATCTTGGTTATCCAATTAACAATACTTAATATCAATCAGAGGAATAAAGATGAGTTTGGCAAGAATTATATCTCTGCATCTAAGTTGGTGCAAATGGTTTTGAGTCACAACAAAAGTATGATTTTAATTCAAGCAGTGCAGAGATCTAATAGCATGAGTGCACATGTGTATTTGATAAAGACAAATAAGAATATATCCATAACAAAAGAGGCACAAGACAACGAACCACTCATAACCCTGATTCTGACCGCTCAAGTATATCATTCAGTCTGCTTTTATACTATATATTTTTCTGTTATTTTTATGAGAAAAAAACCCATATCCTTAAATAGCTTTTCATTTCAGTTTTCATATAAATTATACATCTGTCCAACAAGATTAAATTCAAAAGGAAAACAGAAAACAAAAATGACAAATGCACTACATAAGCTACTTAACAACTGTATATTTTGATAAAAATAGAGAAAATTAACATCTGTATCTTTTTTTTTATACCATATAAAGTGCAATACACCCAACACTGGCGGGGCTAGTTTTAAATAGTCAATACAAGGACAAAAGAAACACTAAACGATTTTAATATCTAATTTTTCAAATGTTTCCCTTTGCACAATTAATGAACACGGTCAAGTTTTGTCAAGGCTCAGTGACTTTGAAGATTGTTTTAGACATTTCATGAGCATTCCTCTTAAAATGACCAGAATTGGCCTTGTTTATCTAAAATTAATAACACTTTAATTAGCACGTTTTGTTTGACGATATTACACGTTATTGCAGGTAAAATTTATTACCATATGACAGACCAATCAAAAGACCTGCAGGACACAAGCTAATGTGTTTTGTTGTTTGACTTAAACTACCATGGGTTGAATACAATTTAAACTAATTGACAGCATCTGTGCCATTGCTAGAAAAAATTAAAATAACAAATATAAATATATATATATATATATATATATATATATATATATATACACACAAATCAACTTTTAAGTTATATGAAATTAAACGCAATTTGACAGCCCTATATATATATATATATATATAAAACGAATAAATTATATATAATTAAATCGTATATGTCCCTTTAAAAACAAACCAAAACAAATCCACTTTCATTGAAGTCTATGAGGTAAGTTTCACCATTCACCTCAACTGTAACTGAATAAGTGTCAATGCATCTTTTTGATTGTTTTCACAAAATTAAGTAGTCGTTGAAATTATGGTAATAGCACAGATGCAGTTCATAGTGTTTAATAACTGGACCTGGAAGGCTTGAACTCACTAAACAACAAAGTATAAAGCACATTTCTTTGCCACATATATGATGTCGATCATTCCTACTCACGTAATTGTGACGGCTCTACAAATGTGACCTATTCGATCCAATACCACTGATGTATTACATTTATAATACATAATGAATATCTATATAATAGAAAAGTAGATAATCAGCGATTTTAGTCCACGAGCAAGCCTGGATATTGATGGGCAAAACAAGATGTTTAAATCAAGAATGAAATACGAGACCACACACCAACAGCTACATTTCTTTAACAAAAATATCGGAGGCATCCGCTCTGATGAACACTGTGACTGATGTATTGTGAGGGTGAGAATAAACCAACAGCACAAACCACAAGGGCTACAGCAACTCTCAGAGGACACAAGTGAGCTCCGCTAATGTGATAGGACCGCTACATCCTGTTATAATGACACTTCCTGTGTGAGTCCCTCAAACTGGCTTCACATCTACAGTAAACCGTGCTGACAGTCTTACACTAAAGTTCATAAATCTGTCTTGATTCTCCCTCTTCATTGTGTTCAGTGCAAGACTTTATTTGGCCGTTGGCACAAGCATAAACGCTCAATAACACGCGTTTATACTTAATAATCTGCAAACCGACCAGGCAAAAAAAAAAAAAAAAAAAAAAAAGCAAGATTTGAAACGAAAGAGGCATCAGATGATACGGTGTAGGTTTGATTGAGAAGATCTGCAACTCAAAACAAGGCTGCACTGTTTGGCTAAAAGATGCTTTTTATTCAGTTCCTTCAGATCATGGCGAGTTCTTCAATGGTTTCAAAAAATAATCTGTTTCCAAAGCATTCGTCAATCTGGGCGAATCCCGGTTCTTAAAAATGAGGTTTCTATATAGCAGCGCTGGATATTCGGTGGCAAACAGAAATTTGCAAGGAAAGGCCTCGGTTGACCTCAGATGAGTCTGTAGTGGTTCATCTCTCTAAATATTCGGGACTGTAGCAAACGAGCGAACTCTTTACAGTCATGTTGATGAAGAATAGATAAATGAGACGTGGGACTTGGGCTCTTTCAAAACTAGATTAGGTCATCGAGCATTCTGCACCTCAGTCTTGCTGTTCACTGACGTCTGGATGCCCGCTGGTGGCTTGGCAAGGGCTCTTGGGTAGACTTCCATTGGTCTCAGGTAGTCTGTCAATGCCCAGGTAACCCACCAGGATGTCCGCCCGTCTGTGGGACAGACTGAGGATGTCTTCGGCCAGAGACGGGATGGACGTGAAACGCACCTTATCGTGGTCAAACATGTCCTTCAGATATTGCACGATCTGTTGCTGTGGAGATCAAAGGAGAACGTCAAATGAACTTCGATATAATCACGTTTGAAGTCTCAATGTGTTGGAGTGGTTTTTAGTGGATATATCAGTTCTCAAGTTCACAAAGGTGTCCCAACAGAGGAACCACAGGTGTGCATCAACATATTATTACACTAATGACAAACAAACAATACTGAATTTATTCATGTTCAACACTATTGGTTTAGTATTTCCAACCAGACAAACTTATTTTTGTCAAATCTTTTGCATTCAAAATGTGTTTGTGTATCTTTATGTACAATAAATTACACTTGTTTTGATAATTTCTTATCGAATGCAATTACATTCAGAGATTTCGTTAAATTGATCAAAAGTGACAAAAAAATCATTTATAACATTACAAAATGTATTTATATTCATCAAAGAATCCTGAATACTATAATATATCACTGTTTGCCCAAAAATATGAAGCAGCAACTGTTTTCAACAACAATAATAATCAGAAATGCTTCTTGAGCATTAAAATCATCATATTATACTGATTTCTGAAGGATCATGTGACACTGAAGACTGGAGTAATGATGCTGAAAATTCAGCTTTGATCACAGGAGTAAATTAGAATTTACAATATATTCACATAGAAAACACTCGTTTTAAATTGTAATAATAATATTTCACAATATGAATGCATTATATTATTTTTGATCAAATAAATGCATCTTTGTTGAGCATAAGAGACTTCTTTCTAATCCAATGCTGCAAAGTCTTCCCTAAGTGTCTAAATATTTCTTTGGGCCAATATTATATTTTATGTGTTTGACCTACATTATTAGGACCCAAAAGTACTCATATTGTGGTGTGTATTCAGGTTTCAGACCACGCCCCCAACATTATGAGGACATGCTATAAACATTTTGAATTTTTTAACACAACTTTTAATTTTTCTGTGATGGGTATGTTTATGGTTAGGGGATAGAAAATGTAATTATCTCTAAAATTATTAGTAGAAGCGCCAACGTGTGTGTGTGTGTGTGTGTGTGTGTGTCTCAAATACATATACACATGTACACTGTAAAAAATTAAATTGGTTTAACTTTGAAAAAATTTGAGTTTATACAATGAAGAAGAATGGTTCAATAAACAGAAACTCAAAATAGTGTTCTCTTCACACATTAGTTATCGAAGGTGATTTGACAAAAGACAAAAAGTTGTGATAACAAATCATGAAAATATTTTCTTACAGTGTATGTATATAAATGTATGCATGTAGAGACAGGGTTTATGATCTGATCGCAGACATCAGAGTGTCACCGAGATCAGATTAGCATCAGATTATGTGCTGATCTGGATTACACTTCTTCCTGGATTACTGGGGGGTTTATCTCCGGTGTAACGGAGGAGTGTGGAGAATACTGAGGACGTCTTACCTTGAATATGGTGCACACCTCACTGAGGTGCTGTCGGGGCCCCAGAAACCCGAAAGCCAAAACTGGACTCACATGTTCAGAGATGGCATAGAAATGGGCAATGAACCCGTCAGGAACCTGAGCAACAAACACAAAACAAGCAATACCATTAAAGTCAGAATCTGAGACTTCGAACTCGGTTTGTGCTACAGATATGACTCCTTAAATCAAGCAATGTAGATCAGATGTGTTTCCAGATCTGAACACAAATTGGATGTTTTGTTTTTAACACTCACCATTAGCAGTCTCCTTTTGGCTTTTAGGACAGACCAACAGGCTGTAGCCAATGCCTTATATAAACAGAGAGAGACACAGAAATTAAAACAGAAATACAGGCGAGACACTACAGGTGAATAGGGTCAAATGTTTAACTAGCAGATATCACCATGAAACTTTCCCAGTTGATTACCTATATTAAGATGAGAAAAAAATACATTACAAGTTTTCGGTAATTGAATGTTTAAATATGCAAATTATGCATTATCTAATTAAATATGCGCTAATTTGCATACATTTTAAAAAAACGAAATCTGAGAAATGGATAAAGCCAGGTTCAAAATTATTTTTTCATTGTGTTCACATATTAGACGGGGAAAAAATTACAGAGGGATTTATGGATATCTACTTTTGTTATCCTGTAAATCAGAATATACTGTCAATAGTAGGGCTGCACGAATAATCGAAAAAAAAATCACGATCTCGATTCAAACATAAATGCGATCTCATTTCTTAATGATGCCGATTCACTTCCGTGTATTTCCCTAAGATCATGCTGAGTTCAAGCGTTATTGGTCACACCAGAGCCCGTCACACTCACACAATAACAAAACACTAACCAATCAATCATAAATCTCCTCTTCTCTCCTCTCCTCTCCCTCATTGGCCAGGTTCCGCTATTACTGACGTGTAACGTAACAAGGCGGCAGACCTAAACGGGAGTCAGTTTACTTGGTGGATTTGTAGCGGTAAGAGGTAAAAATGAACCCCAGTGTGGAAAATCTTGGTGGCGACGGTGAGAGTGAGGATGTAACAACATTGGTACAGAAAAAAGGAGCACATTCCACCATGTGGAGCTTTTTCGGGTTTAAACCTGAAGACGATGATTTCTTTGACGATTATTTTTATATTGTCAATATTGTTTGTTTCCTCCTTTATTTCGCCGACGAGAATTTCATAATGAAACTAGTCCAACAGACAGCGATTATTTTTTTAACTGAAATCCGCGTTTTGAACGAATCATTGATTCAATGAATGAATCAGCCGTTTGATCAAATCGGTTGAATAAATGACTCCAACAACTCGCTTATTAAGACAGTGACTTACTGCCACCTACTGGCGGGTTTAGTTTCATATTTAAAGTACCCTTTAATTAAAATGTTAAAATTATAAATAATTTCATATTTAAATATTGAATAGCTTTATTTATGCAATTGCAAATTAAGTGTAAATATAGTAATGCCAGTTTGGATGCCGCTTCTGTGTCATCTCTGCACTGCAAGGATGGATTTTAATTTAATTATTTAATTTGACAGTGGTACTGTGTTATTCTAATAGAATTTAATTTGAATGTTAGAATTTGACATAAAAGGTGATGCATAGCCTACCTCTAAATACGTTTAGAAATAATTTCCATATTTAGGTGAAAATGCCCCTGGAAATCAATTTAAGGTGGCAAAAATTGCCCCTTAATAAAAAAAATTATTTCAGTCACTACTGTGAACTGACCACTGCATAGAATGTTAAATATGAATATCTTCGTGAGTCTGCTATCAACAATGTAAATGTAAATGTAAACAACAGGCCTAAACCAGCCATGGTACCAGTACAAAATCAGTAAAATATCATCTAATTATTATCAACAAAACTTTGAAAATATTGAGATATATTTTTGTTAATATTGCACACCCCTAATGTACGGTATTAATTTTGATTTCCTCAGGTCTTAAAAAGCCTTAAATTTGACTTTAAAAAATGTGCAGATACCCTGCTTTAAGGTTATGTGCCAATTGGAGCAAAAAGCACAGGTTCTATTTAGTTATTTTTGTATATTTTAATGTTCTCTTATGTTCAACAACATAAAGCTTTAAAATTATTTTCTTTAAGGGGTCTAAAATAAAGAAAAGAGAGTAGAGACGATTTTTTGTTACTCCTGCACTTTATTATACTGAATGTCCTGTGTTTTTTTTGTTTTCTTGTACTTGAGTGCAATAAATTTTGGTTGAATAAAATGAGAATCGTGATCTCAATTCCCATGGAGAAAAATCGTGATTCACATTTTAGCAAGAATCGTGCAGCCCTAGTCAATAGCCTTAAAAAAATGGTATTTTCGCCATGTTTTTTGAAATAAAATGTTATATAAATCAGGCTAGGAATAATATATTTACAAATCCCTCTGTAAATGTCTTCCTAATAAAACTAAGTACAAGACTGGAAAGCTTGGTGTGTATAGGTGCAACTGAGGTGGAGATTTCGGACTTTAGGCCGTGTCTCGCCTTAAGAAATACAAAGACACGGAAATGTAATTATAGACTTTAAAAAAACACTATGAAAAACTTCAAGGAAAACCTCCTAAAAATCAAAATGTATTGAATTTACCAATACTCGAAGTGCTTCTTAGGTTCAGCAAATAACCCCCTTCTAATCAAGAACCAGTGTTTGACTTTTTAGGATTCTCGGGTTGCTATATGGTTCTTATTAAACAGGGTTATTACAGGTTGTTCGTATAAGCCTATTGTTTTCTGGGTTCTGTACATAGATTGTTCCTGAAGAACTAGAGAATTAAAACATTCAGATTTGCTCCCATGCTCCTTTTTTAGTTCTAAACTAAACCTTTTTTTTCAATGGTGTAGATCCAATATGTTTGGACTCGAGCTCTAACGTTTTCGTACCGTCTCCTTGAAACTATCCGAGAGCCATCGGTTCCTCAGAACCGCGACCACAGAAGACGGAGGACTTTCCAGATCTTCAAACGCATCCATCAGGATAAAGTCCAGCACAATGTCAAAGAAGTTCATGCAGACCACCTAGAGCACAATAAAGGTCAAAGAGCCAGGAAGTCAAGTTATTTTAGTATCATTTATATACTATTGTAGTATTTATTAATATTTAGAATGAGCTTTTATTTTTATATTATTGTTTGTTTTGGTAGTTTTTTTTTAAAATAAACAAACTTATTTTAGCACAAAATTTCATTAAAAAAAATACGTTTAATATTTAAATACTAATATTTGTTTATATTCCCTTTAATATTTATTTCAATTACTGAAAATATATTTTTTAATAGTTTAGGTTTTAGTTAACAATAACAACACTGGGACAGACAAGAATACCTGCTGGAAATCCGACTTAAACACACAGGATATTGTTTAGCCAATGGAAATGGACGAAAGTAAATAGGAGAAAATAAGACACACCCCTCGTCCGTCCAGCTCCATCTTGGTGACCGGCCACGTCTCTTCTCTCTGCGTGTACTGCAACATTTCATCATAACTCTCCAGAAATGCCTTTGGACTCTAAACATTCACACACACATTCAAGAGCAATGACAAAACCTTAATTTCAAATAAAATTACCAATAATATCACATCATACATCTCATGAATAATATAGATGTATTACATACATAAATTACTACCGGTAACCACTGTATATTCAGTTTCATTCAAAAATGCCACATTACAGTTAAAGGGAACCTAGTATGCCCTTTTATAAAGTGTTAATTTTGTTTTTGGGCTCTACTAAAACTAAAACGCTTTGTTTAGTTCCTGTCTCTATGAAGCCCCTCCTTCTGAAAAGCACAGTGTGCTCTGATTGGTCGGCTGGAGAAGTGTGTTGTGATTGGTCAAGCGCTTCGAGTGTGTTTGGAAAATGCCCCGCCCCTTTATATCATAACCGCCAGTTTCAACACACTACTAACTAACTAAACCAGGCCCCGCCCCTTAATTCTGTGTATGAATTATTTAAAATGAGGAATATTGAAACATGTTAATTCCCTGGAAGAAAGCTCAAGACTACACATGGAGTTCAGAAACACTGACACTGATATAGAGAATAACTCCCACTGGAGGGACTTTGTAACTTTGCAGAGCTGTCAGGATGTGAAGAGCCAGAGAGTTTCAACCAGTATAAAAAAGATAGTTTATGAAAAGCAAAAAGCTTTAAGTTTAATCTGCATCAGAATCATTTTTTCAAATAATTTTTAAAAGCACCTTGTTGGCTTTGGCCAGGAGTCCAATTATCATCCGCTTCCCTGTTTCCATGAAGAACATTCTGTGTCTCTCATCCAGCAGTAGCACCTTCAGATACAACAAACACACACAGATCTCACCAACAGCCCCGTTCCTGAGTGTGTGTGTGTGTGTGTGTGTACTTGTACAACTATCTTTGTGAGGACCAGTTTGAGTTTTAGATCATTGGAGTGAGGACAAAGAGAGTAAAGTGTTGACATTTTGGCCGGTCCTCACTTTCTGAGACTCCTTTAAAGGCCTGTTTGAGGGTCAAGACTTGGTTTTAGGGATAATGTCTGAAAGACTATTTGTTCAGCGCTGAGGTTTCCTAAGTGCGTTTGAACGCTCAATCACGTGAACTGCGCCTGGACAGGAAATACAACGCGCTGCTCAGTTGTTCGTGCTCAGAGATGATGAGAGAAGACCCTTTTCTTTACTTTTGTGTGCGTTTTATGAAAAGCAAGTAAGTTTTACTACTGTTGCATGTTTGTACTGCGTTGTGATGAATGTATGTATGTTCATGCAAACTAGTTTTATTCGTTGAACTGAGTGACCAATTAGTGTAGTCATGATGCCAGAGCGTGCTGTAATATGCGACATGTGCAATAATTAGCCCTCTATATGTCGATTTAGACCTTATTTGTGTTAGGGATTTAGAGATATGCTTCTGTGTTCGAGTGCAGTGCATTTACTGTTTATTTGGTGCTACCTGCATCGAGTGTTATAGTGATACAGTGTTATGCTGCATAGCCACTTAATGGTGCAGCAGTACAGATATTAAAGGGTATATATTGACATATTTGTTGCACTGTATTAACGTCAATTATTATTTTCTGTATACTATTGTGAATGATGATAATGAGCATAGTATAGCATTCCTTTATTTGTTTATTAATCAGTTATTATTACCATTGCATTATTTCTTTTTCTTTCTCTCTGTTTAGACCACATACACTTACTTATACAAACTTGTATATTGGCATCCTGATCTTGGAAATAAAGCTGATAAAGGATTCTCTGGCCAGAATCTTTCTGTAGTGCTCCCATCCTAAACAAACCACTAGTCCATACTTTAGGCACTTAGTTGTGATGGGTAAGGTTAGGGTAAACTGCTTGAGATTGCATTGTGTCAATGAACGTCCTCATAAAGATAGATGTACAAGAATGTGTGTGTGTGTGTGTGTGTGTGTGTGTGTGTGTGTGTGTGTGTGTGTGTGTGTGTGTGTGTGTGTGTGTGTGTGTGCTGACCTGGAAGGCCTGTCGAACGCAGTGCAGTTTGGCAAGGAAGTCCTGATCGCTGTAACACTCCAGAAGTTCAGTTCTGTAAAACAGAGGAACAAAAATGTTGATGTGTTCCCATCAGCCCTTGCTCCCCGAGCGAACATAGAAATCCTCAAATCCCAGAGGAGAATGTGTGAGGGGAACATCTGTACGATACGTGCAGTAGCACACTTGGTCCCATCTCATTTTAGAGTCAATGCAAAGTGCTAGGTTTAGGATATTAATATTCATTGTTTTAGTCATTCGTTAGCATGTATTGTGAAGGGCAGCAATTTATTTTATTAACAGAAACTGAGTATTGATATATACAATTATTTATTCACAACTAATTTTGTGACAACATTTTCAACAGTTACTGAGGGAGGAAAATACATATTTTTCCAAGTCAACTCAAATGTATTTCTTTAGCTTTTTTGTTTTACAATACACATTGTTTCAAAGCAGCTTTACAGAATCTTAATATCTTCATATCTTTAGCAAATTAGAGTTGAGTGATAAAACAGTTACATTTTGCTACGATAGAAGCAAATGAGATTTTGATACATAGTATATATTGATTTACATGAGTATACATGCGGATAAAGCTGAACATACTGTATATATCAAACTTTATATAAAGAGCTGGGCGATGATACAGTTACATTTTGCAATAAAAGTCAAGCAGTTGAGATTTGCTATATAGTATATATGTGACCCTGGATCACAAAACCAGTCATAAGCACCGGTATATCTGTGGCAATAGCCAACAATACATTGTATGGGTCAAAATTATAGATTTTTCTTTTATGGCAAAAATCATTAGGATCATGATCATGTTCCATGAAGATATTTTGTAAATTTCCTACAGTAAATATATAAAACATTTATTTTTGTGAGTGAATGCAGCACAATCGTGAACATACAGTGCTATGCATAAGTTTAGACACCCATGCTAAAGTTGACTAAAAAGAGGAATAAAAAATCATCTTTTGGAAATTGAACTTAATGCCTTAATTTAAAAAAATAGGAAAAATCCAACCTTTAAGGACACCAATTTTCTTTGTGAATGAATAATGTATCGTAAATAAATAAATTTTCTTCCTTAAAATACAGGGTGCATAAGTTTGGACAACCCTATGTTAAATTCCCATAGAGGCAGGCAGATTTTTATTTTTAAAGGCCAGTTACTATATGGATCCAGGATACTATGCATCCTGATAAAGTTCCCTTGGCCTTTGGGATTAAAATAGCCCCACATCATCACACACCCTTCACCATACCTGGAGATTGGCATGGTTTTATTTCAGTTAGCCTAACAGCTGGTTTGATTTGCATTGAGAGATGATCTTATGGAAAGTACTCCATGCCAATCTCCAGGTATGGTGAAGGGTGTGTGATGATGTGGGGCTATTTTAATCCCAAAGGCCAAGGGAACTTTATCAGGATGCAGAGTATCCTGGATCCATATAGTAACTGGCCTTTAAAAATAAAAATCTGCCTGCCTCTATGGGAATTTAACATAGGGTTGTCCAAACTTATGCACCCTGTATTTTAAGGAAGAAAATTTATTTATTTACGATACATTATTCATTCACAAAGAAAATTGGTGTCCTTAAAGGTTGGATTTTTCCTATTTTTTTAAATTAAGGCATTAAGTTCAATTTCCAAAAGATGATTTTTTATTCCTCTTTTTAGTCAACTTTAGCATGGGTGTCTAAACTTATGCATAGCACTGTAAATGCACAACTTTAAAGGAGATTTTCTCAATGTTTAGATTTTTTTGCATCCTCAGATTCCAGATTTTCAATAGTTGTAACTCGGCCAAATATTGTCCTATCATAACAAACCATAAATCAATTAAAAGCTTATTTATTCAGTTTTCAGGTGATGTATAAATCTCAATTAAAAAAATGTACCCATGTGACTGGTTTTGTGGTCCAGGGTCACATATCGCTTACATGAGTTTACTGTATGTACACAGATAAAGTGGGATATAATATATATCCAACTTCCAACTTTATATATTTTAGGGTTCAGGGTGCCAGAATGTAGTATTTATGTTGTTAATATGCAGTGTGTAGTATACACTACCTCAGTGATCTGCAGTTCACATTTCCATCTCTCACTAAACTTAATGCTTCTTCGTACAGAGCTGCCGGCTTCAGCGGATGATACGTGTCCTCTAGAGAGAACGTCTCAAACAACTATAGAGACAAAAAAGGAAGTGACATCATATACATGCAGGAGAACTCGCACGTGTCTGTTAACACCCGTGTGTGTGTGTGTGTGTGTCCTGACCTCAGCGGCAGAGAAAAACGAGTCGTCCGACGTGACAGTCGTGGCATCGTCGTCTCGGATCGGATGGGAGCTTCCCACTGTGGGCAGAATCAGCGTTCCTTCACTCTCTGCACACAAACTACTTCGTTAAGTAAGCTACAATCAGCACACAGGGGACATAAAGCAGGGTTGCCAACTTTTGTTGCCTGGCTGGAGTGAGATTTGATGACTGAACTAAACACATTGTTCAATTATGATCAAATAACTGCATTTCTAATTTCATCTTAATACTGTAAATTATCCATATGCTGGATAATGGCTACCGTCAACTGTCTGGTTATAATATCTTCTTTATTGAAATTCATACAGGTTTGGAACAACATAAGGGTGAGTAAATGATTAGCATTTGTAAATACAACTACAAATACAACTTTAGATTTTAAAAATGTAGTAATAAATGTTGAGGTTAACATTGACTAATATTATTAAATGCTATAGAAGTGTTTTTCATTGTTTGTTCATGTTAACAAATGAAACCTTATTGTAAAGTGTTACAATATACAACTTGTTTGTCCACAGTTTTTAAAATCACTACACTATTTACAGATAAAAAATTATAGTTAAAAATTATTTCTTGAGTATATTTTGTTACATCAATATGCATATTTTAGTCTAAATTACTGCGTCTATTTCTCTTTTGCAATACAAGCACACAGTAGACAGCTATATATTGATCACACTGCTAAATGCGGGAAGCAATCTGATCTTGGTGCTTCATACGAGTTCAATCGATTAAAGGGAGTTAAAGGGGTGGTAAAATGGCCTTTTCACAAGATGTAAAATAAATCTCTGATGTCCCCAGAATGTGTGTGTGAAGTTTTAGCTCAAAATACCCCACAGATATTTTTCTATAGCATGTTAAAGTCGTCACTTTTTGAGGGTCAGCAAAGTGTCTGTCCCTTTAAATGCAAATGAGCTGCTGCTCCCAGCACAGGGGGCGGAGCTTCAATGGCTTGTGTCCTTTTACCTCACACACACATGCACTGAAAATCTCAAAAACTTTCAGCCTTTTATGTTCAAACCGGAGTCAGACAATGATGGAGAGACTCAAGAAGAAGTGACAACATGTAGAAGCAACAGGACATTTCTGAATGTTTAGTTGATGAATTTATGTTGCTGATGTGGAGTTATCTTCTAGTCATTAATTAGCATATTAGTCATGATAATCTATAAATCGTGTTCCGGGGGCGGGGTTTATGTAAATTTCAGGGTTGGTGGTGATGTCACTAACCCAGGAGTAATGTCGTGTCGTTTGTTGTAGTCCTTAAAAAGCCATTTCTGTAAAAGCAAAAATCTCCCTTTGCTTTGAACTTTGACCGTCGTAACTTTTCAGATGTTGTTTATGCTCAAACAGCAACATTACACACGAACTAAAGATAGAAAAGTGAGAGAAAAAAATGTTTGGAACAAATTAAGTCCCATGCTGGTGTGAAAATCGAGCAGATTTATTTTAAGGTGTCTTTTTCTTATAAGAGCATTAGACAAAAGACATTTGGCAACCCTGTATGCATGTGTGTGTGTGTGTGTGTGTGTGTGTCTGACCCAGATCAGCGAGCAGGCTGTCAGGTGGGATGGTGCTACCGAAGTCTTCCTGTAGATGATAGGCTCGGTGCAGCAGAGATTCCAGCTTCTCAGCAAACTCATGATTATGAAGTTCAGGCTGAAAATCAGACTGCAGTTGAACAGGAATCTCACAGTGAAGAAGAGAGTCAGATGAACACATGATTATGGGTATTTTTTACTTAGTAGCTCCTCATGTAGTGATGTTTATGAAATTTACCGAATGACGCTCCACAAGTTCTGAGCCTTGCGGGGCGAGACTGCTGGAGCCGGATGCACCGGAGGGATCTCGGTGTCTGATGTTTAAAGCCAGTTCCCACTTCCGAAGGGCTTCCTCAAAAAGCTCCATACCTGCCGGAGGAAGAGACGGAAGACCACCATCAGCGGCACACATCTCTACACATAAAGAAGTCTCCTCTGCTCACCAAGGATGCATTTATTTGATCAAAAATATTGTGAATTGTGTAAGTGTTTCCTATGTGAACATATGTTAAACTGTAATGTATTCCTGTGATCAAAGCTGTATTTTCAGCATCATTACTCCAGTCTTCAGTGTCACATGATCTTTCAGAAATCATTCTAACATGATGATTTGCTGTTTAAGAAACATTTCTGATTATTATCAATGTTAAAAACAGTTGAGCTGCTTCATATTTTTATGAAGCATTTATTTGAAATAGAAATCTTTGCAACATTATAAATGTCTTTATTTTTATTTCTTTAGATCAATTTAATGCATCCATGCTGACTAAAAGTATTAATTTCTTAAAAAAATCTCACTGAACCCAAACTTGTGTTTGGTAGTATATTTATTAACACTTAAAAGTCTGAATGTCCTTGCATTAGATAAGCATGACAAGTGAAATGTGTTGTAAAGAAAGATGCACAAACACATTTTTATAAGCAAACTGTTCATATAATATTTTTATGGAAACTTGTATAAAATGTTCAAAAGCACAGCATTTATTTGAAATAGAATTTTTTATATATTTTTTTTATATTATTTTTTGTAACATTTTAAATGTCTTTACTGTGACTTTAGATCCATTTAATGCCTCCTTGCTGAATAAAAAAATAAAAAATAAACTTACTTGAACAGTAGTGTAGCATGTACAGTGACAAAGTATGCACTATGTATGGAAGACAATACAATAGATCACAAGACTACACTACATTACCCATGAGATACAGGTTCTCAGCATTGGCATCCTCTCCGACTCCCGCCTCCTCTGCCACAGGCTCCGCCTCCCACGGCATCCCAGTGTTCACTGATTGGTTGGGAGAGGAGGGGACTCGCATCTGAGGCAGATTCAAACCAACCGGTTAAAAACTGTAAGTTAAGCATTTTATTGACAAATAAACAGGTAGACAATGCTTGTGTCGGTGAGATGTACACACAGAGGCGATGCTGTGTGAAGAGCTCGAGTGTTTGCTCTGTGCGAGAGACGAGACGCCGCTGAGCGTGTCATTACTGCGGTTGCTGGGACTTATCATCTGCCGACCTGGAGCCGGACCTGAAAACAGACAAATGAACAGATGAGAAAAAAAAGAAATATTTTTGTATATAGCATTTTACAACTGACCATGAAAAACTGAATTTATTTTTTTCTTTTAAAATAAAAGATTTAGTATACAATCATATTCTCACATGGTCACAAAAAAAATATTTACGACTTGGTGCTAGAAACCTTGACTAAAATGTATTTATTAAGTTTGTCAAGCGATTACATTTTTTAAATAAAATTAATTACACGATGTGCCGATTAATTGAACATCAAATTTGGCTGAGAAATTAACCTAAAAAAAATTACAATTTAAAGTTATTATTGTGTTAAATGAGAAACGCATCAAATAGACTTTTTAGAAAGAAATATTTTATTTTATTCAACATAGAATTTATTATTAAACAAACTTTTAGTCTACAACGGCCATGATTTTTCTTTTTTTCATCTGGTGCATCTCATTTGGTATTAGATACATTTACAGACCAAAACATTTTGATTATCAACATTCGTCAAAATATCTTCTTTTATGTTACACAAAAGTAAATGTAAATAAACAGAATTTAAATTTTGGGGCAAACTATCCCCAAAATAAGATTTTTATTTATTTATGAAATGATACTCTAAATAAGAAACTAAAGCTGCCAGTAGGTGGCAGTAAAATGTTAAAATTTGTAAATCTTTGAGTAATCGATATTACTCAAATATCGATACGAAAAAAAAACGATACGAAATCGTTCAATATTCAGGAATAAAGTAAATGGCTTTCTTTATGAACGAGACATTGAATCATTGGTTCACCCGATTGATTAGTTCACATAACACAATATTAACTTCTTATTTATTGAACTGTTGTATAAAATAAATATCACATTTGCATTCGTGCTATTCGAGACAAAAACATCACTCGTGTGATATTGCGCTCGTTACTCGTTACGTGTGATATCACATTTTATGTTATAATATAACATAATGAACATTAAAAAAATGTCACTACTATAAAAGTGTATAACATATAAAAGCAAAACGCGTGAACATCCTCACCTCTCTTGAGCGAGGCCGGCCGGCTGGTTCGGAGCAGCTGGTCTGGGATGCCCACAGGTTTCTGCGCTTCTTTCCCGAGCACCTGCTTCCTCTTCCTGCCCCGTCTCTTTAACTGATGTGCGGTCAGTGCCAGAGCGACGCTGCCCAGCGCCGTCGCGAACAGAACCTTCTTCAGATTAGGGCTCAACTTCAGCTGAGAGAATATAGACTGAGGGAAACACAGAGACATTGAGTCAGGAATTAAGGATACCAGAAGAGAAAATGGGAGGGAAGAAAACAGGAATAAGTTATTTGCGGTTTTCGCTCTGCATTCATTATCTTTTAAAAACTACTCAAAATGACTGAAAACATCAACAAACTGCAAGAGTTTTATTTGCATTCTAAAGCAGATTAATGATTAATCCATTTAATCCTAAAGTTTATAAGCCAGGGAAAAGGGAATGACAAATCATAAATAACATTAAGTGTAACAACATGTAAAAATCAGTGTTATTATTGTTAACTAAAACAATTTTTGGTAATTGAAATAAATCTGAAATAAGATAAGATATAACTATTAGATTTCAAATTTGAAACTAAATTTCTAAATGAATATTAGAAACATTGCCTTGGCAATTAACTTAAGTTGAAGTACTAAAAAAAAAAAAACTGAAAACTGAAATAAAAATAAATAAATAAATAATAGCTGAATAAATTTTTTTGTAAATCAAAAACTAATGAAGAAGACAAAAACAAAAAGCAAAATGACTAAAATGTAAACTGAAAATATTATTTAATTTTTTAAAGGTAATATTATAAAAATATCTTAAAAGCTATTTCAAAATATAAAAAAATACTTTAATAGTATATAAATAATACAAACATAACACTGTTTGAAATCTACAATTGTACAATGTGAATCAATCTGCAACTGAGTATTTAAATGGGGTTTTGCCATATTTTTTTTATGTACTACTAATAAATATGATAGTTCTTTCAATATCATCATGTTTTACATGCTTAATTTTATGGCAATTTTTGATTCTCATTGATCAGTAGTAGATATTACAAGGTAGTCTGTGTCACATGTTTCTATTCTATGGGTACCTGGGGAAGTGGCTGAGTGTGACACTTTAGGAGCATATGGGACAGGACCTTTGACCCTAGTTTTGACTTTTGGTGGTCTTAAGTGACAACTAAGTTATAAACAGAAACTTATATAACAATGGGTCTCTTATCTATAGAGGGCATGGCAGAAAGAAACCTGCTGGAGAAAGAGCTTGAATATGGTCTAAAGGCTGCCCATTGCTTCCGGTCTAATGTCTCACTCACTCCCCAGCGTAACAACCGTGTGGCGACTGAACCTTCTTGCAAGAATAAATACTTCTCTTTTGATAAATTTGACTCTGAGTGTCTCTTATGCAGTGATGTTTGTTTAATGAGAATTTTTGCCACAACAGTCATCAGAGCGGCAAAACTTTAATTTATAGTTGACAAATCTGGGTAAAATATATCAACTCTTTTCAGACCATTCAAAATAAAAAATTTGGTCAAATTCTGAAAAAGATAGAAAAAAATAGATATTTCATTATTTTTTTAGAAGAAGAAGATAGCAACAATGGTTGGCTGGTATTAATAGTTAAGTTTATCTAGTCAAACTTTAAAGTAATAGTCTCAAATAGTCAAACACCCTTAGACACTGTGAGTGATAAATAGGGCCAATTTTTTCCACTTTTTATTTGTTAGCAGACAATATAAAGTGGAAGACCACAGTCGCATCAGCGTGTATATTGTATTGAGCAGCTGTGTGGCGTATGATCAGATAAACAGATGTTCTGCTGTGTACCTGTCCAAAGGTGGAGTACAGGAACACCGGTATCTCAGCCACGGTCATAGCCAAGGCCTGCATGATGGACATGCCCTCCGCACTTCTGAATGACATCTCCGCTCCTGCAGACGCGTTCACATCCGACTCGCTCCCGGCGGGAACTCAGCTCTGGCCTCTAGGCTGCTGCTCGTGACACTGACTGGAGATCAGCCGGACTCATCCACACACTGAGCTTGCAGAGTTACGCATTTTCATTGCCTTGGAGACCAAAACACATCAGATCATTACAGTGGTTTAGATTAGAAGCTTTGCTTATATAGACAGACTGAAACACGCCATATACAAAATATGTGTCAATACTGGCACGAAGGAATGTAAGTTAGATAGAAACCTCATATTGTGGCATTCTCACGCTACAATAAAAGACCTAAACATATCTAATATAATAATCTGTCTCTATATAGGCTAATAGGGTGAATCCTAAAAAAATTGTCAGGGTGTCCGGGTCATATACACAAGGAAGGAAGAAATTATATTTTGCATAAAGAAAATGAAGCCTATTTCTATATTAAAGATTTCTGCATTATGAATAATAATAATTTTTTTCATTACTATAAAATGGGGTACAGACAGATAGATACATTGACTGACAGACAGACAGACAGACAGACAGATAGATAGATAGATAGATAGATAGATAGATAGATAGATAGATAGATAGATAGATAGATAGATAGATAGATAGATAGATAGATAGATAGATAGATAACTTTAAAATAAAGAACAGATTCAGAAATACATTAATTATACACATTTATGCAGCAAGTCTAAGTAAATCACACGCCCCTTCATCTGCCATGTGTGACAGTTCAAGACATAATTATATAAATCATAACAATTTAAAATATATTATATTTAAAATAAATATAAAGCTATATGATGAGAAATCAACAAAAAAAAACCTGCAACTACATCATTTATCAATACCAGTCACTGGCAACTACAAAAATCACTATTTTAAGGAAATTTATCCCATTAGTATTTGCTGATTTGATCATTCTCACTGTATTTATACTGAATAAACTTTCATAAATAAACTGACCCTCTATGTGTCCATGTCCTTAGACACCAGCAACACATTAGCTTAGCTCAACACTCATACACTAGGCTCTTTTAGGACAGTGTCCCAGACAGTCATATAAACAGTAATACATGCTTAAAGCATAGATAAGATCAGACACATAACCGCAGATTTAATTCCAAGATTAAAAGTGCAATACTGAAAAGCAGCCCACACTCACTTTCTCCTGGTTTGGAACAGGTTTGGAAGGACATTTTCATTCCGCATTGCACACACTAACCTGTGATTTCCTGGTGGGCGGGGCATAGATTTGAGCGACAGCGGAAAAAACGTATAACGGCTTTAGATGGTTCAGTGGTAACCAATCGGGAAAGAGGAGGCAGGGACGCAAAGCGTTGATTATCCAATGACATCAACAGTCGCGACGCGACTCTTGCTCTCCAGCTTTATTTTATTAAACCGACATCTGACTGTACATAATAATAATAATAATCATAATAATAATCATAATAATAATAATAATCATAATAATAATCATACTCATAATCATAATCATAACAACAACAATAATAATAATAATAACAATACTTTATTGACTATAAAAATATTATGATTACGTTTAATGTACATTGTATGATAAAATATGAAGTACTTGGTTCACAGTCATTAAGTGGGAATGGCACAAAATGACAAAACGACGTCAAACGATATTTTATTAATCTTATTTACAGTAACGTTAGTATCAATACCCGTAGTAATTTAGTATTTTATCAGTTACCATGAAAAGGGGAATATGAGGATGATACATTGAAAACGGTCCTTTTTTTTATTCTAAAATTTGATATATTTACCATGTCATTTTAACATTGTCTCGGTTGTTTTTTAAATGTAAAAGTATTTCCCCCTTTACTTAGACATATATGTCAAAGTAATATGTCTATAAATAAATTACGCTATATGTATTATTATTATTATACTTATTATTATGCCTGCAGCGCATAGACTGCTAACGTTACAGTCTCATCACACTCACAAGCGGAACTAAAGTTGCAGCAGCGTTTCCCTGTGGGGACGTAAATATCAGCGTGCCAAGGAAAAATGTGAGAAGGCTAATCTTACAGCTAATTATGTGGCTATTTATTGTTTTCAAGCTCTCCATATATTTATTACCGATTACATTTAAGGCACATAAAACCATTATATAGGGGGCTGCATGTGATTATTGGTGTATTTATTTATTTTTCCGTTCGGCTGTGATGTTTGTTTATCATGATGTCAGCAGGTTTCTTAGAGTAGATACAGAGACAAGTTGATATAAATAAAAGGTTATTGATCGCATCGAGTTATTACAGTACTGAGCATACTGTCATTGAATTGAATTATTGATTGAATTCGAGTCATTTTTCTTCCATATTTTCTTAGGAAAATGAGTGTTTCCTCCCCAGTTGAGCACCTGGGTTGGAGCTTCAGCCTCAATAGGAAATGAAATCCGTGGTATTGCTTTCATATCCCAGAAAAATGTGTCAGAAAATATTTAATTTTTGACTCTGTCTAAATGAATCTCTCTCTCTCTCTCTCTCTCTCTCTCTCTCTCTCTCTCTCTCTCTCTCTCTCTCTCTCTCTCTCTCAGAGGTTGCATTGGATCTGCCTCCTCCTTCTCTCGGTGTGTCTGCTGCTATGGTACAATCATGTGATGAGGACTGGGCTTTCCATGAAAACAGGTCTGCGTGGTTACGTGAGGGTTCATCCCAACACTCGCTCACCTTCGTATGTAAGTTGCGTTCCACCTTTGAGCCATTACGCACTTCAGGTAAAATCTATACACAATGCTTTTGCTCAAATAATGCATTTTTTATCCGCCTTCAGTTGCTGGACTTCCGCTGCGGCCGCTGTGCCGTGGTGTCCAGTTCTGGGCAGATGCTGGGCGGTGGACGGGGTCAAGAGGTCGACCAGCAGGACTGTGTGATCCGGATGAACGCGGCGCCCACCGTGGGCTACGAGGCTGATGTGGGGAACAGGACCAGCCTGCGTGTCGTCTCCCACACCAGCGTGCCACACCTGCTACGCCAGCAGGGATATTTCTTTGGGCGAGAGGCGGAAACTAGATACGTCATTTGGGGCCCGGAGAAAAACATGAGGCAGGATGGAAAGGGGAAAACCTTCAATGCATTAGTGATGCTGGCCAAGAAGCATCCACATACACACATCTACACCGTCACCAGAGAAAAGGTCCAGGACTGTGACGGCGTGTTTCAAAACGAAACTGGCAAAAACAGGTCAGTTTCACCCCTATTATATATATCATGTGTATAAATCATTGGATTATGATGTGATCTCTTTGTCTCTCTCAGGATGAAATCGGGGGCGTTTCTCAGTACAGGGTTTTTTACCATGATTTTGGCTCTCGAGATGTGTGACAGTGTTCTGGTTTACGGAATGATTGACGGCTCTTACTGCAGGTGAGTTCAGTTGTTTGAGTTTCATTGTTAGGAAAATCAACTAAATTAAAATAAAAGATCACTGGGTCGGGTCATTTCATAAAGTTACACTTTATTTTAAGGTGACGTAGTCGCATAATAATAAACTACATGCACTTACTTTAAAGTTACGGTTATGGTTAGAGTTTGGTTTAGGGTTAGTTACTTGCAATTATACATAATTTACCATTATTACTATAGTATACATGTAGTAACATGTAACTGTGTCACTTTAAAATAGTGTTAAAGTCATTTCATTCTAGATCTGACATTATATACAGGTGAAACTCGAAAAATTTGAATATCGTGCAAAAGTTCATTTATTTCAGTAATTCAACTTAAAAGCTGAAACTAATATATTATATAGACTCATTACATGCAAAGTGAGATATTTCAAGCCTTTATTTGTTATAATTTTGATGATTATGGCTTACAGTTTATGAAAACCCCAAATTCAAAATTAAAATATTGTGCAAAGGTTTTCATAAGCTGTAAGCCATAATCATCAAAATTATAACAAATAAAGACTTGACATATCTCACTTTGCATGTAATGAGTCTATATAATATATTAGTTTCACCTTTTAAGTTGAATTACTGAAATAAATGCACTTTTGCACCATATTCAAATTTTTTGAGTTTCACCTGTATTTTAAATTGTAATAATATTTCACAATCTTATTGATTGACATCGACATCCTGTGGGCTTGAATAGGACCTTATCAACAAAATTTCTAAGCTTTCCTTCATGCGTGCAGGTCTCTTTTAAAAAAAAGATATTTCTCATCATAGTGCAGTGCACTGACTTCTCTGCTTTGCTTGATTGTAGTCTCGCCAACCACTCGTTCGTGCCGTACCACTACTACGAGCCGTCCCGTGTGGACGAGTGCCGCATGTACCGCTCTCATGAACACGCCAAGAGGGGCGGCCATCGCTTCATCACGGAGAAACTCATTTACAGCCGCTGGGCGTCTCAGGGGAAACTGCGCTTCGCTTACCCGCCCTGGTCACCGTAGGGACATCATCAGCAACGCTCTATGGTTTCAACCGAGTCTGGCTTTGTGTAAAGATGTAGGTCAGTCTTCAGCAATCGTTTCTCCTCGTAAGGCGAGTTTATGCTCGTGTCAGAAACCACTGCGGTGCCTTTAGTGTGTAAATCAGTTTGGCTTTTAAATCGTGCAGCTCGGCCTTTGCTTTTATGGTACGATTTTATGTCTTTAGTTTTTAGCTTCATTCTTCATAATATTCTTAAAGGATTAGTTCACTTTTAAAAAAATGTTTCCTGATCATTTATTCACCCCGATGTCATCCAAGATGTCCATGTCTTTCTTTCTTCAGTCGAAAAGAAATTAAGGTTTTTGAGGAAAACATTCCAGGATTTTTCTACACAGGATGGACTTCAATGGCAACCAAATATCCCAATGTTCAAAGAAGGTTCACATGCCCGTCTCAATGCAGCTTCACAGTCTCGACACGATCCCAGTCGAGAAATAAGGGTCTTACGGAATAAGGAGAAACGATCGGCCATTTTCACACAAAAAAAAAAAATTACCGGTATATATGTACCATCTCTGAGATGCGCCACGTATTGCGTCATCATGTTGGAAAGGTCACATGTCACCTCATCTATCTAAGTTATTTGTCTGTGTACTCCGGTTCAAAAAGGTAGGGAAGGGCGAAAAACTCCATCTCATTTCCTCCTCAAACTTCAAAATCGTCCGACATCTTTGTTTTAATTTATTTTTATTATAAAAAAAGAAAAGAAAAGTGTGACCTTTCCAACGTGATGACACTCATCTCAGAGATGGGACACGACGGACATTTGTGGTTAAAAAGTATATTTTTTTTGTGTGTGTGAAAATGGCCGATCGTTTCGCTGGATAAGACCCTTATATCTCGCCTGGGATCGTGTCGAGACTTTGAAGCTGCATTGAGACGGGCATGTGAACCTTCTTTGAACATTGGGATATTTGGTTGCCATTGAAGTCCATTAAATGGAGAAAAATCCTGAAATGTTTTTCCCAAAAACCTAAATTTCTTTTCGACTGAAGAAAGAAAGACATGGACATCTTGGATGACATAAATTATCAGCAAACATTTTTTTTTTTAAAGTGAACTAATCCTTTAATAATGAGCCTTTTGCATTTCAAAATCATATTGAGAGTGTCCGTTTTTTTTCATGTTAGTCTGATCTCTGGTAAAGCGAACTGCTGAACTCTGTGTGAGAGGATCTGAGTTCAAGATTAGGGAGATTCATGATGACAGTCAAATGACATCACATGTTTATTTTTTTCTATCAAACATAAATAATCGAAAGGTCTTTCTCTCTAGTGAAACGAGAGCTGGACTGTTTATTCACAGCGATGATCATATTTGCAGAATCATGTCTGAATCCATGCATTAATCTGCTGTCATTTATAAATGTATCCATTCAATAGTAAGAGTCTTGCACAACACTGGCACAGATGTTTTTATTATCAACACTGTGATTTACTCATATTTTTTAAGCAAAACTATGTTTTTAAGCACACGTTTTCATCTTATCAACAAAAGGTTCATTCTGTGTCAAATCAAGCACAATTTCGGAAACTTTTTCATATTTTTTCTGAAGAAAGACAAACATAAATAGTGATGAAATCCAAAATATGAAAAATGTCACGGATTAATATTTATTGAGTAATCCAATGTTTTGTAGAGGGGGGGTCAAAATAGGATTTGGAGCCAAATTACAGCGGGGTAAAAATGATTTTAGAAAGACAGCAGCATCATTATTTATTATATTATTTTAATTTATACACAGAGATTGTCAGGTCTATTAGTAAAATCTGTTGACTTTAGCAATCTTTGTTGCATGATATGCCAACGGTGACTGTTCAAAAATGGGTTAAAAGTTTGCATACCCATAACTCAAGAAGTATTCAAGATGTCTTAATATCCAGAGTCCTTAATATCCTTAATATCTTTCTTTATGAAATCATATAATATATTAAGATTTTGGGATCTCAATATGGCTTCAAGAATAAGTTGCAAATCTAAAAGAATATTGAGATATCTTTAATACTTTTTTTTAGTTATTAAAGTTATTTGAGAAAAATAATATTTATGGGACTAGTATGTTCTATGCAATTGTTTTGATAAAGGAGAACAAGATACATTTCTATTTTCAAAATAATATGTTCTAGACATTCCTCTTTATAAAAAACAAAAAAAAGCTGTATGCAAAGTGACCCACTTTGTTTTTTGACTCCTGAAAATTTGTACAATTTAACAATTTTCTCACAGAACCATATTGAGATCTCAATATAATAGGAAATTAACCATAATGGTCATTAAGAATGAAGATGTCGAAAGAAAAGTTTGTTAAGAACCAGAATCGAAAAGGATATTAAGTCATCTTTAATACTTCTTGAGTTACAGGCATGCAAACTTCAGGGAAAAAACTCAAAAAGTGCTTTTTCACAGTTTTGAACAGTCGTCGTCGGCATATAATGACACAAAGATTGATAAATTCAACAGATTTTACTATTAGACCACCTGACCATCTCTGTGTAGAATTAAAATAATGATGCTGCTGCCATTTCTAAAGTCATTTTTAGAAACTACTAACTCTTGTTTTTATTGCACTTTATCATTATTATTATTATTGTGTGTGTGTGAGTGTGCGTGTGTGTGTGTAGAGTATATTATAGAGAATGTGCTTGTTCAACCATTAAAATATATATTTTCTCCTCCTGAACATCATCTGTTATGTACAGTTATCTTCATATCTGTGTGCATAAATACTGTCTGCAAACTATTTCCTCTATTTTATCATTTGCCACAACAATCACAACCTAACCCAAGAGTTTTCATCTCTATTTTTACTTGAGAATTTTCAGTAAAGCTGAAAGAAAATGTTACCATGCTTTTATGATTATATAAGTTTATTTTTGTATTTAGTCCAAGTTGAAAGGTGCAAAATGTTTCTATACGGATCCACATGGTACTATATTCAATATTCTAATATTGCATGTGTTCTCTGAAGACCGTCTTATCAATGTTGATCTATTACATGTTTTAACCAGAGGGGATGTAACTGTATGGTTTGTATATGAATATATAACAAGGTGATGTAATGAATTCATATCATAAGATGATATTTAGTTGTGTATTTGGTTTGACGTTGTGTCATCTTTTTTTATACTCTGTATTTAATGCATAGCCTAATATGAGTTACATGCTTCAAGTAAAGACTTAATAAAGTGTTTTTACATTTAAGACATTCTTACACACTAGTGTTTCCAGACATTTATATGTGATTCAGCTGATGTCATTCTGTGAGGACACTTGAGGCCTTGATATTTATATCTGACATTTGCATTTATTAAACCATCGTGATCTAATGTGCATGTGGTTTGTATTGCCTTATTTATTTAATTTTTTATATATTAATTATTTTTTTAAATGTTCAAGAAATTAATAACATAGCCTGTTACTTAGTAGGCTATACAAATTAGAAATAAATTCTAATATAAACTGAATAATAATTTTTCACAAAATATGGGAGGACAGTAGAAAACGGGGTAAGAGGTCATACATCAAATATCATTCAACGAAGGGCGAGCGTGTGGGAGTGTTTTGATTGGTCGATTTGGTGCTGACGTTACGAGCGTTCTGTTTCTGGCGCGTCGCGTCTTCAGGAATGTGAACGCGATGTGCGGCGCATGCGCACATGCGCCCTCGGCGGAGATTATAATGAGCCAGCGGAAGAACTGATGATGATGATGATGCTGCGCGGATACAACAACATCCACATCCAGAATAAAACCGCGACGCGTCGGTAAGAATCGCGTGCGTTCAGCCACCACCGTTGAGTGTCTATGAGCGCACAGGTGAGACGAGCCGTGAATCGGTTTATTCTGCAGATCAGACGCGTCATCCTGATGATCAAATGAGCTCGCGCGCGCTCCAGCACCACTGGCGGACACGGCTTTATTATGATGTGAGTTATTATAAGAGTCATTTTGTTTGAAACACTGTAATTCGGTGCATAAATGTGTTTATATTATGTGGTGAATGGCCTTTACAGAGGCCCTGGAGGGATGACAATATTTGTTGCATAATGCTGTTCAGAGCAAAACATTGGGTTTTTACTTATCTCTCACCATTATAATCCATATATACTTATCCATATTTAAACGAACAGGTCAGTTTTAAAGGTGTCAGGTTCCTATATAATTGAATGGGTGTGTGTCTCCTGTCAGATTAAAGAATACATTGTTTTAATATTGTGATTCTCTGGACAAGCTGTTTCTTTATTTGCATTTGGTTCATATTTCCATAAATAATCATGGCTTGTGTCGATCTCACACCGTTGATATATTGTTTACACACGCAGAAAACTGATCACGTCTCTCTCTCTCTCTCTCTCTCTCTCTCTCTCTCTCTCTCTCTCTCTCTCTCTCTCTCTCTCTCTCCAGGCATGAGAACTAAAAGCTGATAAGGCAGGGGTGTCGGAGTCAGTTCCTGGAGGGCCAGAGCCCTGCAGAGTTTAGCTTCAACCCTAAACATTTTTTTAAAAACACCTGATCAGCTAATCAATTCCTTCATGCTAATTTGAAAATTGCAGGTGTGTGTGTGTTGAAGCAGGGTTGGGACTAAACTCTGTAGGGCTGTGGCCCTCCAGGAACTGACTCCGACACCTGTGTGATAAGGGAAGAAGGAGAATGAAACTGCGGATTGTAGATAAAGTGAGTAGAAAAAAACATACATTTTTATTAATATACTCTATTTGGCAAAAGTTTGGAATAATTCCAAAAAAAAAAAAAGAATAACATTTTTTAAAAATATAATAAAATAGAAAACCGTTTTTTAAAATTGTAATAATATTTCATAATAATATTACTGTTTTTTTTACTGTATTTTTGATCAAATAAATGCAGCATTGGTGAAGAAATGGTAATTATTCCAACCCTTTGACTGGTAATATGTATATATATTATTATATATATACATTTCAGCAATCAGTAATCATTATAAAAAGGACATGCAAATGCCATATATTACATGACATGCACACATGGATAATTCTGTTTGTTTGTGTTTTCCTCAGCAATGGCAGCAGGGGCAGCGGATGGTGATTTATGGGACGGTCTTCCTCATCACGACCCTCCTCATCCTCTACAGCTCCAACAGCTCAGCTGATCTCCACAGCTCCTTTAAAGTCAGCGAGATCCACCACACGGTCAAAAACACCAACCTCAAGAAATGGGCTGGGAAGGAGGGATACCTTCCTGTTTACGGCAACAAGGTGAGCAACTTGTGCAAGTGATGAAATTCCTGTTTACATGGCAAAAACATTATGTGTGTTTTTCTGAAAACTTAAAACCTTAAACCTTCAAGTGCCAAAATATACTTCGAAAATATAATGCAATACAATTCTAACCTTAAAATAGATTCTGGGTGAATGAAAAATGTATTTATTTTTTAAATATTTGGACAATATAAATATATTTACATTGAAAATATATTTTAATAAAGTTGCCAAAAATATACCAGGAAATATAAGTAAAATTATTGAAACATAATATATATATATATATTTACAACATATTTTCCATGTTATTTTTTTATATATATTTTGGACAAATTAAATATATTTACATTGAAAATCTATTTAAAAAAATTAGCAGAATATATTTATACGAGTAATTATGAGTAAAATTATGTTCATATATTTTAATATATTTTAGTTATTTTGTATATTTTGAAATGTATATTGTTTGCTGGATTTCTTATTATTTTTTTGTAGCATTTATAGCATTTTGGGTGAGACATATTTTTAATACATAAATATATATATTTATTTTTTAATTTTATTTTTTTGGACATTATAAATATATTTATACATTGAAAATATATAAAAATGGCCAAAAATATATGAGGAAATATTAGTAAATTAGTATGTATTATATTTTCTAATTTTAAAATACAATTGAAAAAGTTTTTATAAATGGTCAGAATATATTTATAAGTAAATATAAGTACAATTATTTTACATAAATATATTTTAACATCTATATTAGATATTTTCTAATATAAAATAACATTTTGGGTGAATGCAAAATGTTGTTAAAAAACAATATTTATGTTGTTTTTTGGACAATATAAATATATTTACATTGAAAATATATTTTTAAAAAATGGCCAAAAGTATATGAGTAAATATAAGCAAGTAAAGTCATTGATTTTTTTTTATAAATATATTTTAAGATCTATTTTAGCATTTTTGTATATTTTGGAATATATATTTCTGCTGTATGGAATTTTTGTTGCATTTTTATATATTTTCTAATCTTAAAATACATTTTGGGTGAATGCAAAATACATATATATGTATTTTTATATATATATATATATTTCGGAAAATATAAATAATTTTGGATTGAAAATATAAAAAATGTCATATGTGAGAAAATCTAAATTGCTCAGTGAGGTGAACTGTTGTTTCAGAGCATGATCCTGCGCTGCCATCACTGTGCATTAGTGACCAGCTCTAGTCACATGTTGGGGACTCACGCCGGGGACGAGATCGACCGCACGGAGTGTGTTATCCGCATGAACGACGCTCCCACCTCCGGGTACGCATCAGACGTGGGGAACCGGACCAGTGTGCGCGTCGTGGCTCATTCCAGCGTGTTCCGGGTCGTCTGCAAACCCGTGGAGTTCCTCAATCGCTCAGACAGCCCTGCCATCATATTCTGGGGCCCGTCGACAAAGATCGGACGCGACGCCAAGGGAACTCTGTTCCGGCTGATCCAGAGAGTCAGCATGACCTACAGGAACCTGTCGTTCTTCGTCATCTCGCCTGGCAAAATGCAGAAGTTTGACACGCTCTTTCAGAAAGAGACCGGCAGAGACAGGTAAACCTTCAGTTCCAGATGTCCACTGCACTTTTAACATCTTCACTTATTCATTTTTGGAATATAGATGTAAGATTGGTCTTGTTTTAAAGAAGACATTTGGCAGATTTTTGTAGAAGTGAAATAAATTAAGGAAGTTTGACAGAAAAAAAGTTATAGAAGTTTGAGTTTATGAAAATGTACAATGTTAAAAATTTTCTTAGTCATATTTTATATAAAATATATATTTTCAAAAAACCTGGAGGACTCTAAAAATGCAAAACAATCAAAGCCAAACATCTGAACAAGTTGTGTTTCAAATTTTAGCTTGATATCTCCAAAAATAAGCTTTCAGTGAGATTTTATTTGGGCGCAGTACCACACTTCTCCACTAGTTGACATTTGTTTGAGTGATCTGAACCATTATTTTTACAATTTTCATACAATTTATGAAGTAGAAATCCTATTCAGAAATATAGGATGGTTTGGCAGATTTTAAAATGAATTCAACCTCTAAGAAACACAAAAAGATCACGTATGTGCATTATAGCGCTCGCTGCCACATCACAAATGGTGAATCTATTATTTCTTTCTTTATATTTAAAACATTTTCAGACCTTTTTTTGAATGGATGCTATCTTTTGAACTCTTGGCATGAAAACAAACTGAGGTTTCTACCATTCTTTCATGATTTTTCATGTTCATCACTATTTCAAAATAAAGGTCTGAACACGCCTTAGGAGTATGAAAATATTCTTGTTGCAAATTGATAAATTACGGCGGCTCTGTAATTTATTTTGAAAATCATAATGTAAACTAGAGATTGTAAGCTTTCAAATGATATATAGTTTGTCAAGATTAGTTTAGGTTTAGTATAGGATATTACTGTTTTAAATATGTTATGTAATGGCTGTGCCAATATAAGGGGTGTTACAATCGTAACATTTGTTCTAGGGCTGAGCAATTGTCACGGTTAGTTACCGTGGTAATCTCTGTTACCTTAAATTATCAGTTTATTACTGTAAAGCCGCTTTAAATCAATCTACATTAAAAGCGCTATATAAATGAGGATGACTTTACTTGACGGTTAGCTTAGATAGGAAGACGAAGACAAACAGATTAAGATAAATATACATCTATTTTAATGAAAGTTCTCCAAACGGGCAGGATAAACACAACCATACATAACGGAGATCAGACAAAGATAGAGTGAACAGGAGGAACTAAATAGCAAACACAGATGATGGTCATTAATAGGACACAGGTGATACAGATTAACTAATGATGGTAACCAGGGAGACAGAATAGTGGCGGGAAACTGAACAAAGGAACATGTGACAAGTGACAACTAACTGAAAAGTCCATGAACACAGTGGTGACAGCAATGTGGCCAAAATATTATCATATTTTTTCCATATATTTTGATATCGAAATGTGTCACAATATTCATTTCATACCATTAAAGGCACACTATGTAAGATTTTTGGATTAAAATAACCCTGTGATATTTTGTAGAACCATGGAAACACGATTTAATATATTATGTGTTTTATTAGACAGGTGAGCAACTGTTTGGCAACTAAAACTAAAATGTACATAAACCCCGCCCCCCGGAACATGATTTATAGATTATCATGACAGAATATGCTAATCAATGACTAGAAGATAACATGCCTAAATATAACACATAAGATGCCTACATTTATCAACCAACCATTCAGAAATGTCCTGTTGCTTCTACATGTCCTTGTCTCTTCTTCTTGAGTCTCTCCATCATTGTCTGACTTCGGTTTAACATAAAAAGCTGAAAGTGTTTGAAATGTTCAGTGTGTGTCTTTGTGAGGTTAAAGGACACAAGCTCTTGAAGCTCCGCCCCCTGTGCCCGGGAGCAGCAGCTTATTTGCATTTAAAGGGACAGACACAAAACGGTGCGTTTTTTTGCTGACTCTAAAAAAGTGACAACTTTAACATGCTATATAAAAATATATGTGGGGTATTTTGAGCTAAAACTTCACACACACACTCTGGGGACATCAAATACTTATTTTACATCTTGTGAAAAGGGCATTATACCACCACTTAAAATACATTACCGGTCATCCATGAATGTGATTTCTGCCCGAGTCCTGTCGTATTCTCCACCGGCTGTAGAGGTGAAGACAACAACTCCCATGATTCTGCGAAATCAAGGTGTCATCAAGCTACGCCTTTGTTTTGAATAAGCGACTTCTAGCGAGGAAAAATTACATAGTGTGCCTTTAATTGGGAAGGAAAATTATTCCACGTGTTTATTAGACCTAATTTGTTCTATGTTGCTTTGGTTGAGTATTGTTTTGATTGCTGTATTTTTCAGTGTTTGTTATTGTTTCCTGTTTTCACAGAAAGAAGTCTCAGTCCTGGTTAAGCACGGGCTGGTTTACCATGGTGATTGCCATAGAGATGTGTGACAACATAAAGGTTTATGGGATGGTGCCGCCAAACCATTGTGGGTAAGATAAAAGTTTCACTCCAGTGTTTTTTGGGAAACAGTCAATTTCACTGTGTCATTGTGAAAAATAATTATTCAAAAACTTATTTAAATCTAAGTCGGAGCACTTTGGGTGACCCGAGTTCGAGTCCCGGCTCGGGGACCTTTCTCGATCCTGTCCCCCTCTCTCTCCCACTTCACTTCCTGTCAGGTCTCTATACTGTCCTCCATTAATTTTCTCCATAGGGAAATTGATTTTTAACCTTTAACTTATTTTCATCTTATTTTTTTAAATAATAATAATTTGATTATGCTGTTTGCAATGCTTCATGGGATTGTAGTTCTTTCCCTCACTAAAGCCGTTAAGTACACAGTCTTGTACCTTTGTACCTTCAAATCAAAGTTTGTAATGTTGTATTCACCTCGTAGCTGATTGGCTAATGAAAAAGTGGGCGGGCACAGTTGCTCTCTATAAAGACAGAGCGTATTTAGGCCACGCCCACACCAGGGGGGAAAACAATCCAACCGTCTCCATTGACTCTGCATTGTGAGAGGCTGCCTCCTTGTCATTTCTTGCTTCTAACTAAAGACAGAAAAATGCCTAAAAGCTGCTGTGTGACAACAGCAAACAAGCTAAGAAACCCAGAAATAAGTTTTTATAAGCTGTCGACCCCAAAAAACGAGTGTTTAAGGACATAAAAGTGGATCAGGCAGTTGAGACAGAGCGTAACGTGTCTCATTACTCTGAGAACTAACGTACGCCGCTGGAGGAGAGCGTCATCGGCAACACAGGATCGCTTATCTTACAAAAATATAATATATAAAACTGACATTTGGATATTTGACTCACCAGTGACCAAATGTTTAACTTACTGCACATGTAACTGTGTTTTTAGTGCATACTGAGTCAGGATCCCACAATTTACCCATTCGTTCCAGCTTGTATCCACTTTTAAGTCCTTAAACGCTCGTTTTTTGGGGTCAACAGCTTATAAAAACGTATTTCTGGGTTTCTTAGCTTGTTTGCTGTACAGCTCGTCACACAGCAGCTTTTAGGCATTTTCTGTCTTCAGTTAGAAGCAAGAAATGACAAGGAGGCAGCCTCTCACAATGCAGAGTCAATAGAGACGGTTGGATTGTCGTCGTCCCCGGTGGGCGTGGTCTTCAGATTATGACGCGTTACGCTCTGTCTCTATAAAGGCATTTTTTTTATCTGAATAAATCAATGAAATATTTTCCTGAATTGCCTTCCCTGTAGGAGACGCCCTCTGCCCAAACGAATGCCCTATCACTATTACAAACCCCGAGGTCCAGACGAGTGTGTAACGTACCTGCAGAACGAGAGGGGGCGCCGTGGATCACACCACCGCTTCATCACTGAGAAACAGGTGTTCGCACGCTGGGCCAAGCAGTACAACATTAGCTACGCCCATCCGACGTGGTGAGCAACTTAACAATCCAATGGATCCAGCCTGGTGAGTTGAATCCAACATGGCGGCTTTTGTAACTGGGTGACCTTATGATCCAAAATGGCTGCCATTTCAAATGCATTGCCTGCTCAGCAACTTATCCAGTATGGCTGCTGGTTTCTCTTTGATCTGGATTAGTGACTGAGCCAAAATGGAGGCCGTTCAGGGATCCAGGAACAAGCAAAGGGCGGACAATCTTTTTTTTTTCCTTTGGAAAATGAACAAATGATGGAACGTTTATTGTCTTGAGCATGAGGTTTTCAAAAACATCTACATATTACTGCCCTAAAGTTCTCCTACGCCTTCTCTTATACAGTTTTTCACCCATAATCAATCATTTCTCAGAGAATGGAGGCCTTTTTGGGACGAGAAAGAGCAAATGTGTCAGTTGCCAAACAAAATATTCAATCACATCTCGTGGTACAATCAACACATCTGAATGTTAGTCATGTAAAAATGTCAGAGAATAGGACTGAGAATTGAAACAACTTTACAAGATTGTTTTATTTTGTAAATAAGAACTATGTAAATTATTCCAAAACGAACAAAAAATATTTTTACAAGTTTATATGGTTTTAAAATGCCCTAAACAAAACAATATTACAATAAAGTACAGAAAAAAACACAATTTTTAAACAACCAGGTAAAGGGTCGCTTTAAATCACATCATTTTCAGATAAACAGCACGTTTTGTGTATTTTTTTGGGAAGCTATTGGAATGAAAGTTATTTATCCCTTTATTTCTGAGAGCGCTAACTATATCGCTTCAGTTTTGTCGTCTGTCGCTTTAAATGCTCAGGCTATTTAAAGCAGGGTGGATTCTGATTGGCTGTCAAAGTTTTTATCGTTCATCTTGTTCTGAATGTGATTCAAAAGATATTGTTTCTCTGTGCCGTTATCGTTAGCTGTGGTGTGGACTCTGCTATTCTTTTACACTTAGAATGATTTTTGGAACTATATCTTTATGGTTATCGCTATAGTTATCGTACTTTGTATGAACGGGGCCTTAAGTCATATGAATCCTGACCAAATGTCAACTCCACTACGAGTCGAGTCCACTACACTACAAGAACATGTCCAGGTCATTTTTGCCACAAAATCATAGAAAACATAAGAAAATCTATGAAACCCAGGCCTAGGAGCATTCATATGTTTTGCATTATGACCCAGTTCTCATTACAAAATGTGTAAATTGATTTTAATTGTACAGTATGTGTACATGATGTAGTCATATTTGTTACGCTGACTGTAATATGATAGTGTATGAAATAGTGAAATATGAAATAGTGATGGGTCATTCATGAACGATCCCCGTTCATTGCGTCTGTCACGTGACAAATGAACGAAAGACTTGGATGGTAAAGTAATTATTTATATTCCCTGTAAATAATTTTTGACTGCATAATAATGATTTCTTAATTCAGAATATGACCAAGATTGCGTAGGTGGATGTATAACATTTAAAGCCACTTAATGAACGAAACGACTCGAATAAAGATTTGTTCATTTTGATGAACGAGATTGAACAAGAGAGTCAGTAAAATGATCCGAAACTTCCCATCACTATGTAATATATGCTGATAAAAATAATTTTTTTCTCCATATATAGTCATTTTCATTACTGTATAATTATGCTGGAGGGTTTATATGAACTAAAACTATTAAAAATAATTCCCATTAAGGCGAGAGGATAACAAAAGTAGATATCCTTAAATCCCTCTGTAATATTTTCCCCATCTAATATGTGAACGCAATGAAAAAATAATTTTTAACCTGGCTTTATCCAATACTCAGATTTCGTTTTTAAAAATATATCCAAATTAGTGCATATTTAATTAGATAATGGCTAATTTGCATATTTAAACATTAAATTACAGAAAACTTGTTAAAAAAAAAGACATAAAATGACTAAAGTAAATATTAAAAAAGCTAATTCAAAATACTGTAATATTATATAAATAATACTAAATATAATTTGATGAATTAAAATAAATTGTCATTTGAATTTGGAGGGTACATATGTTATAATGCAAAACTTCTCACTGGACCTAAAATTGGCTTCATGTAAAATATAATTGTCTTTTGATTGTGGGTGAAATATGACCTGGGCATATCTTTGTGAAGTTCAACCAAAAATAAAAAAAAGATGTACTATATTCATCAGCACCAACAATCACAAACACCCTGTGGCGTTGAAAGCGTGTCAGCCGTGTGTGATGAGGCCTTTCGGTTTATTATGACCTTTTTACCAAGCAGTTCTGATGTTATTGATCAGTTGTACAGTTTGAGTATTTCCGGCTACAGCTGTTAGTGTACAGATACACATTTAAATATCACGCTATGACTGATTTATGACTATGAATTGCTTTATGACTGTTGTAAATGCTCTGCTCTCATTGGACGATGCCTTTTCTGGCACTGTGCTTTCATTGGAGAACTCAAGTTGTCGTTGGTAACCGGTAGAGGTAGCTTTAAATGTCTTGCCTTTGATTTGTACGAGACCCATAAATAACAGATGATCCGCTGATAGATAACAAAACCGCTCGGTTCATAAGATCATTAAGTTGATCTTGCATCTCCAATGTTGCAAAGTGTAAAAAAGCCACAAGCATGAGAAGAACTCATAGCTTTGAGTAAACATCCCAAACGTAAGAGTTTTAATTTTCACGTCCTGCCTGAAATGATCTCGATTATCACCTGTAATGTTGAGAATTTATTTGGTTTTTATTGATTTCGTTCTTGAAAATCAACTGTCTGCACAAGCGCAGAGGGATTGTGGGTAATATATTGAGATGAATAGATTTGCACAGGGTTTCAGACTGAAATCAGTATGTACTATTATTATTATTATGATAATGATGATTATTACTCATGGTTGCAGTATTATGACAGAATGAGCTGATTGTTTTGCTCTTCACTCATTATGAATGTTCTTTACATGCCTGTCTTAAAAAAATAAACGTATACCTTTGAAAACGGACTCTTGAGTTTCATGATTTGTTCGTTTATGATTCTAACAATATTCATGACAGTTCACTGATACAAACAATAATAAAGAGGCGATACAAAATGATTCACAAAATGTACATTGATAAAGAATGCAAATGTTTTTTACACTTTAAATTCATACGTTTTGAGTGCGCACTTGTTCTGCACTTCCTGTTGTATTTCCTATAGTCCTTCTAATGCACTTCCTGTGGTCATCCTTTGGACAGGTCAGGAAATACAGCTGCGATTTTCTGCCTGAGTCCTGATAAACTGATCAGTAGAGCCTCCTGCAGGGAAGACAAACACATTTAATGAACTGCAGCAGTTAAACAAGACAACAACATTAACTTTTAGATATGGTTTCATTTCTAGGGCTGGGTATTGACACTAATGTCTCGATTCAATTTGATTAATTTGGATAAACAGGTAAAACTAAAAAAAATGTGAATATGGTGCAAAAGTTAATTTATTTCAGTAATTCAACTTAAAAGGTGAAACTAATATATTATATAGACTCATTACATGCAAAGTGAGATATTTCAAGCCTTTATTTGTTATAATTTTGATGATTATGGCTTACAGCTTATGAAAACCCCAAATTCAAAATTAGAATATTGTGAAAAGGTTTTCATAAGCTGTAAGCCATAATCATCAAAATTATAACAAATAAAGGCTTGAAATATCTCACTTTGCATGTAATGAGTCTATATAATATATTAGTTTCACCTTTTAAGTTGAATTACTGAAATGAACTTTTGCACGATATTAAAATTTTTCGAGTTTCACCTGTATGTCACGTACTGTACATCATATTTTCTTTAAGGAAAAAATCTCTCATCTAATGCAGTAAACTATACATGAAACCCTGTCAGTTGGTACATTAGTATAATATTAAAGGTTTAAAATGAAGTGTGCGTTTCCTCGGTCACCTCGGTGCGGATGGTGCGACTGCCCTGCCCAGGACAGGTGTTGAGGTAAAGGTCAAAGAGCACGCTGGGTTCAGTGACGCTCAGATTCTCATCGGTCTCAACGCTGGCCTCCAACCCCTGAAGACCACCGAACACCACCAGCATGTGCCTGGCAGAGAACACAGTCGAGTTTCATGTCTCGGCAAATCAAAACACAGCATATTTAAAACTGAAACACACATTTACAACTTAAATAGCAATTTGATTAGAGATAAAATAGCCGAAGTTTAGTCTCTTTTGAAAGCAGACACATGTTTTATGCTAAAACTGCTAGAAAAATCAAAGCTGTGTTCCAAACTTGAGGTTGATATCTCAAAAAATGAGCTTTTAGTAAGATTTTGTTTGGGCACAATAACAAACTTTTAAATAGTTTACTTTTCCTATGTCATAGCATATGTCATGAAAACTAAAGTCTGCAAGCTTTCAGATTATAAAGTTTGTCAAGATGACTTTAAGTTTAGAATAAGTTAAAAATATGTAATAGGAAACGTCCCAGTGACAGTTTTAGATGCATTCATCAGCCATAAAATAAGACTCACTTGAATGGAGATAGAGAGACGTGATCGGTGTTGTTTCCTTTCTCTGATGTGCCAATGGTCAGATCATATCCGTCTTTATACGGACACTCCGTGAACACAGCGCCTACACAAACACACACACACACACACACACACACACACTTCAGCTTTACCAGCTGCTGGAGAGTTAAGAATTAAATAGATGAATAAATGTGAAGAACTCACTGAGACAGGAAGCCAGTCGGACGCTGTATCCCCAGTACAGTCCACCTTCAGTCCTCGGGACATGAGGAGCCACAACTACACCTTTATACACTCGCCCCTCTGAAACACACACACAGGGTTCAAATCATCAGATATGAAAACTATTTGAGCTCTAGTATCCACCTTATTTTTTCGAACCAGAAGTAAGTTATTTCTGTGAATGTGCGAGACTTCAGATTCATTAGCCGCCCACTTTTTCAGCGGCGCTGGTTCCGGAAGTAATAAAATTTTCAATTTAAAAATAATAATAGTTAAAAATATATTTAAAACATGCATATATTCAAATATGTCAGTATTTTGAGAACGTAGGGAGATCTAACACGCTTCATGGGAGTGGGCGGAGCTAAAGAGCTCTTTGCTCGTTTCGACTCTGATTGGTGGAATTTTCTGTACTGCATCATGGGTAATGTAGTTTTCCACCAGGAATTCCACTGACTTAAGTTGAAACAATGCAGACTGACGGCTTCAACAAAAGCAAATACCATCGATTAACAACCTCATAGCTCACAGTAAGGCTGTCTTTAAAGGTTTATAAGTTATGGTTAAAATTAAATTTCCCTATGGAGAAAATGAATGGAGTTTGTACTTCCGGAAACTGACTGTTGAACTCCATTGCTATAACTCGAGGAATAACAAAGTGAATAAAAAAGCGATTTGTGCTACAAACCAGTGCGTTTATGATTATATATATACTATAGTTTATGTTTAATAAATTAAAATAATATGATATGAACTAAAACTAGAAAACACATTGTTAATAGAAATAAAGCCAAAATCAATTAAATATATTAGAAGAAAAGTTTGAAGTAAATGAAAATTTTGAACTAACTAAAACTAGTGAACCGAAGTCATTTTATACTGTATAGTGCTTATACAATACAGATTGTTTCAAAGCAGATTCACAGTAATAAACGGGAAAATAAAAATTAATGAATCGGTTATGAAACAAATTCTATTTCAGCTGATAAGCAGCTCTACAGAAGACAACAGTGTCACTATTCAGCTCAATTCAGTTCAATACGATTTCAATTCATTTAAAAAACAGTGTCAATGTTATAAAGTGCATCAATTGATATATAGAAACTATAAAATAAAAAACAAAAGCAATTTCAACTATAATAGTATATAATATAATACACAAGCAGTGTGTATACCTTGGTTTTGGCTCTTGTTGAGCTGTACAGTCACTCTCAGTCCCATTTTAAGGTGTTTATCGATCTGAACTTCCTGTAGATAGAATAAAGAGATTGAGACCCTTTCATTTTCACTGAAAGGCCAGTCAGTCTGCGAGTCTTTAAACACACACCTTCCTCATCCCGCAGTTGACGAAGGACCCTTTCCCCGGTTTGCTTGGTCGGTCGAGCACCACCCCCTCTCGAAACTCCGCCTCCTCGTCCATGCGCATGTGATGCGGGCTGTCCAGAGGATTCAACAGACCTGACACACACACACACACACGTTTGAAGTGATTATGCAAACATTCGCCTCTAGAACAGGATCAGTGTTAGATTATGTGATACTCACCAGCAAACTGCAGGTCTGGATGCTTCGGGAAGAAAGATTTCCGCAGATATCTGCACACAACACAGATGTGATGCATAAACGTCTTCGTGCACATTAATATGACATAAATCTGATAGTGACAGCACTCACTGTGGACACTCCAGGTATTGCAAGATGCGTGCGAGCTGGACGCAGGCCTGGCCTTTCTTTCCAATGCCTTTGAACTCTCCCTCAACGCTCCTGAAATATTAAGATCATGTTTTGAAGGTTGGACTGTGCATTCAAATCGATAACACTGCATTATATTTGCTGAATGAAATCCTATACTTGTTTCAAACTAATATTGGGGTGCTAATTTAAAAAAAAAATAGTGCCTGTTTTGCTTTAGCACATCACACTTTATCACATATTATGTGCAATTTGTAGCACTTTTGCTTTTGAAGTCTTGTATTATCCCTTAATCAGCAGAAAAACTGCCACAATTACACGATTCCTCTCTTCCTCTGAACCAGGTTACAAACATTTGCTCAATTACCAGCCGATTTTCATTTGTATGGCATTATTTAATGCCTAATCCATGATTTAAAGGTTAGAATTATATGCCAGTCACAGAAGAAAATGCAAACATGACCCAGATGTTTTCGGCTACATCTGTGGGTGTTTTACTACATGCAGACAGTGACAGAAAATGACAGATTTTGTGTACAGAAGACAGTCTCAAAAACGCAGTTTGAAATCGCTGGTGTCTCTGAGGTCACAAACTACCTTGTAACCAATCATGTAAACGTGTGATCGACAACCAGTGGATCTCTGAGCTGCTGGGAGTGAGCGGAGGCGGGGCTCATTTGCATATTCATAGAATGGCGTATACTAAATGAGGCAAGGGTGTCGAGTTACATTCAAGCTAGGGCATGACAATTTTTTTTTCAAGGAAAAAACTTTTAAATATGTAATTTTGGTGATCAAAGATGAGTTTTAAGGGATTTAAGCATTATTGACTACAGGGGGACTTCAACATTTGATTTCTTCTGTTATTTTCATAAACTGAGATACACATACATACATGAAATATCTTCAGTCTTAACATTCAAACTGTATGTGATGTAAACTGTACAGTATGTAATGACTTTAATTGATATTTTTGAACTCAGCATCATCAAACTAGGCCTATTTTGAAAATCACAGAATGTGTTGACCAGATGCAAGGCTGTGTAATCAAAGACAAATACTCAAAAATCCAAGTAGCGACTCACTTTGCGTCCTCCTCGCCCAGCTCGTCAAATATGACCACCTCATCCACACAGAAGACGCCACAGGCCCGGGCGATCTGACCCGCCAGGTACGTCCGCAGCTCCGGTGACTGAGCATTATCCATCACTGAACCAGGCAAAGCCACACTCAACGTATACACACGACCTGACAAGACAGGACAATTCAGTACGGTTTTACTCTGGTATTGTACTACATATGGCAGAGCTGCACGATTAATCGTTAAACACCCATGCGATCTTATTCCTAAATGACAACGATTTGTCTGTGTGTATTACACCTTCGACAAGTACACAGCGGTTCACTCAGAGAGAGCCGTTGTCATGTAAACGTATGAAACTGCTTTAAAACCACACAGTATTATTATTTCTGTCTTACAACAATTCATATTATCAAAGAAATTCTGAGATAAAAGTTAATAGTTGGGCCACTCTGGGAGTCAGTGGCAACTAAAAGATTGAAAAGTCCTGGTCTAGTACACATTATATATTAGGGATGTACACAATTTAGCAGTGAAAGTTTGCAATTTTGAATATAGCAAAGCTCTCTCACCTTTCCTTTCCTTCTCTTCATGCTGAACCTGCTGCTTATTTTCCTCCTCTTTCTCCTGCTTCTGCTTCTGCTTCTCCAGCTGCTGGATGAGTTTGCCCTCTTTGCGTTGTCTCTGCTCCTCTTTCTCTGGGGATGAAGATACAGACAGCAGATTTGAACACTTTAATATGACTGTGAGAGGAGCTTTACGTCATGATCTTAACCCTTAAAAACTCCAGTGATAACATTTACTCTATATGTAAAGATGTCTCAAAATATTAGTCATTATAACTTGTAAAGCTTCCATGTAACTTTATTTTTTTAAATATATGAAGACTGAAGACAATATATGTATGTGAACAACTTTATAGGACTGAAGTGCCTTTGCTTAATTTATTCTATTTTAAATTTATTTGTATTTATTTTCTTTATCGAATTTGTTCTAGTTAATTGAGTTAACTATGTTCTGCACATAAGTCTCCCAACGAGAGATTTTGTTTTGTAAATAAGTGTGTTTAATAAAAATAAAAAGATCTTAACCCTTGTGCATCCTTCCTGTGTCATTTTTTGATATATTAAATCATTTCTAAGGTCTCTAAAGTAGCAACATGATCAAAAAACCTGTTGCACACAATCTACTACTTGCCTTCTGTAGCCTGATTGATAGTTTAGACTTTTAGCAAGTAAAAGGCCTTTTAGTATAGTTGTAAAACGTCCTTGCGCGTCTTCTTGCTGTGAAATCTTTACTGATTTTTATACAAGTAAACATTGTCAGGGATATTTCAAGATGAACACTCACTGGACTGAAGCAACTTAGGTTTACTTGAGTATCCAGACCTAATATATTATAAAAAATATGTTCAAATGTGAGAATCAAATATGATCATCAGTCTTTTTGAGGAAGGTTTATTTATTCAACTCTCGATTCTCATTGTATTGCATTATATGTTTTAAAACTACAGAGCTTTGATCATAAAACGAAGCATTTGAAATATCATCTTACTAAGACATATTATTGGCAGATATAGAGTGATGACTGATATTTATATGCATACGTTATACTGTTATAAAGATCTCATTGAATTACACTAGAATCTTCAGAATTTAATCTTATTTTTGGTCCATATAAATATCATAATCTGCATAAGATTGCATATTTTTGCTCGGTTTGAGCCTCTGATTAAAATTGAAGTGTTTTTTCCTCGAATAAGAGCTCCATATTCTCACTAGATCATACTATATGAGCCATAAAAGCCTTGATGGGTCAAATATACAAAACACAACACGTATGCAAACATTTTTAGATTATTTATGACTATTATCAATCCGTCTTGTGCCTTTCTGAGACATTTTTGATACGAAATAGGAATTCCAGCTTGATGTCAAATACTTTTCTGAATGTAAATGTAGAATATTTTCAAGTTGTCACTTACTTTGTCCTTTCCATTTCCTCCAGTTTAATCTCTCTTCACCCTAAAAATTGAAATATTATAAACACGTGACATTAAACTGACATAAACAGGGTATTTATTAGTCTTAAATCACTAATGTGAAACAAAACAGCTTGGTAATTACTTCCATTTTATAGCTCCAAATTTATAACGACCACTGTAATGTGAAAAAACACAGTTCAAACCTCTTTATTTGGGGGTTGATTTGGTTTATTTTTCTTCACTGGAGGTTCATCAGCCATGCTGTCCTGTGTGTGTCACGTCTATAACGATCCCTAAGAGAACAAAGACGCAATATTTGGTTCCTAACGTTTCTTTGCAAACACTAAATTATTTGCTATTTTGCACCACTGACATTAACTCCTACATTAATAAACAAATATTTCATATATTTATTTTCAGAATATATATCAAGAGTGGTTAATACTCAAAACAGACGTAGGTTTGCACTGCAGATATTGCTGTTGTTTGTGACCGGAGGCTTTTAACAGGCGCGCTTCCTCTACAGCACAGACTCTGAGTGAAGAACATCGCGAACTCGAGTCTTAAATAAAACCATCAAAATATCAGAGTTAGGACACCAAACAACGAATTAAACAACACCTGACAGCTCTATAAACACTTCAACACCACAGATCACATCATGGTAAGAAGAAAAATGCAGCCAGTGTCGTGTAAATGTCTTTGTTTAGTGCGAGTCTGGCTGACATGTGGCTGTGTGTGTTTATGTTTCGTATGAGTCATATGTGTGCGTAATAATTACATATATATACGTAACTACATACTACACTACAGATCAACCTATGTTTTTTTTTTGTTATGAAAATTCTAGTTTTCTTTTTTGTTATGACTCTATATGTGTTTATACACACACACACGTATGTACTACGTAGGCATGTTTGCATGCATGTGTATACATATTACATAAATTTAATGTTTTTAAAATATGCCTCAAATGCTCATCAAGCCTGCATTTATTTGATATAAAATACAGAAAAAAATGTAATTTTGTGAAATATTATTACAATTTAAAATATGGGTTTTGTATTTAAATATACTTAAAAATACAATTTATTCCTATGCTCATTCTATAATTTTTGATCAGTACTGTGTGTGTATATATATATATATTAGGGATGCATAACGATTAATCGCAATTAATCGTTTGCAGAATAGAAGTTTTTGTTTACATCATATATGTGTGTGTATTGTGTAAAATAATTATGTATTTTTAAATACACACACATGCATGTATATATTTTAAAAATATTTATATGTTTATATACATTTTTATATTTAAATATAATTTATATTATATATAATTCTAAATAATTAATATATATAAAAAAAAATTCTTAAAATTGTACATGCATGTTTGTATATTTATATATACATAATTATTATACACAGTACACACACATATATGATGTAAACAAAAACTTTTATTCTGCAAACGATTAATTGCGATTAATCGTTATGCACCCCTAATATATATATATATCCTATATCGTATACCATACATATGCCATAAACCATAGATTGTTCTAATGTCTAGTCATCTTTTCCCCCCTGTTTATTATAATATTATAGTGCCTTAGTTGCATTATGCAATAATTGTGGCTCATTTCTATGAAGGGGGAGCTTATAATATTTGCGATTTTTGAGATATTGTTATTACAAACTGCATTAAAGAGCTCAGCTCATTTGCATGTTATCTTTGTGTTTATATCTGGATATTTGCTTGCACTTTGATTTGTAATGTGTAATACTTATTACATATATTTCCCATGATTACTACCTGTATATTCAATATAGCTGGAGGAAAGTGGACTCAGTAAGTTCAGTTATGGTCGTAGATTCATATTTGGGAAAACATTTAATAGTCAGTATTACAACTGAGTGTAAATGTAAGAGTTAAACCTACAGACAAAATCAAGTATTCATGTAGTTGAACTTGTAGTTGAACTTGTAGTGTTCTGTGTTTGTCTACAGCCTCAGAACGAGCACATCGAGTTACACCGCAAGCGCCATGGCTATCGCCTGGACCACCACGAGAGGAAGAGAAAGAAGGAAAGCCGTGAGGTGCACGAGCGCTCGCACAAAGCCAGGAAGATGATCGGCCTCAAAGCCAAACTCTACCACAAACAGAGACACGCTGAGAAGATCCAGATGAAGAAGACGTGAGCTTGACTTCCCACCAGCAGCTTCACTTTGCTTAAGATATAGGCTGAATGTCAAAGAGGTTTGATGACCTGTTGCATATTCATTTGCGTTACAGCATTAAGATGCACGAGCAGAGGAAGAGCAAACAGAAGGACGATGAGAAGACACCAGAAGGGGCGGTGCCAGCGTACCTGCTCGACAGAGAGGGCCAATCACGCGCCAAAGTCCTCTCCAATATGATCAAACAGAAGAGGAAAGAGAAGGCTGTGAGTATCCAATCAGACAGCAGATTTATGATATTAAAGTTGCTTAATATTGCTTATGTCTGTTTATTTATATATATGCTTTAAGACAAACCATGTGCAAATGCTTCAAAAACCTGGTTTAAAAACAAAGTTTGTCATCAGCAACATAATTAGCTGTTCGATAACATAGTCAAGCAAAAGGCTAATCGTATTAATTGTCGTTATGTGTCCGACGTTGTAGAGAGCGTTACATAAAACGCATTACATATTAGATTATGATTAGATTACTTTATTATCCCCATGGGGAATAAATTTGTTGCTTGTGTGTCAACATGCGTACACACAAAGAACCCACAATATACATAAATAAATAAAAATATATAAAAAAACGAATCATCACTGAGGCCCGCTCGGTAAACACCAACACTGTCTTTCATTTAAGAATTTTACTGACTTTTGCAAGAAGGATTTTTTCCCCTTGCCATCGAGCAGCATTGCGAGTGGATCTGGTAATCCGAGCTGGTGTGAGTGAGTGGAGGCGGGGCTAATTTACATATTCATAAATGAGGCACGGGTGAAAAATAATTTCTTCATGCCTTAAAATAGCTGGAATGTAACTATTACATTCAAGCTATTTCAAGGCATGAAGAAATTATTTTTCCCATGAAAAACATTTAAATATGATTATCAAAGATGAGTTTTAAGGGATAAAATGATTGACTACAGGGGGGCTTTAAATGTCGGTCCTGTTGTACCCAGTGTTCTTTTAGTTTTACTCTAGTTTTACTAATATATTTTGAATTAGCTAAAATTAATTGTTATTTTATTTCAATTAACAGAAGTGTTTTTAATAGTTTTAGTTTTTGTCAATGATAACAATGAGCAAATATATGAAACAATTAAGTGAAAGCTAGAAGATTCTGCTTTATCTTTTGATAATGTTCAAAGGAACGTGCAAGAAAAAAATATTGACTAAAATAAACATAAAATTCGATCAATCCAGTCAGTTATCAGTCGATTACTCGAAGTTCCGTCATTCATTGTAATATCCTATTTTGTTTAGAAGTGTGTTATATCACAGAAGTAAAACTGCCATGTTGTCTTGTCCTATCTGTAAGTTGTCTGTACTAAGCATAGTGTTTGTTTGATGTGTTTCTTTAGGGAAAGTGGGAAGTTCCTTTACCGAAGGTCCGAGCCCAGGGTGAAACCGAGGTTTTGAAAGTCATCCGCACAGGAAAGAGACAGAAAAAGGCCTGGAAGAGAATGGTGACCAAAGTCTGTTTCGTAGGAGACAGCTTCACTCGCAAACCACCCAAATATGAGCGCTTCATCAGACCTATGGTAAAATATCACACATGCACTCTTGGGCTGGGCAATATGAATAAAAATTATATCTTGAGTGAGTTGTGAGAATAGAAAGGCCAAATAAATGTCATCTTAATATATATATATATACTCACAAATGTTTTTATATTTTATATAATATAAGCCCTATTACACACTAAATGCAACAAAATTGTAAATATGTGTCAACACTTTGCAATAAGGTCCCATAAGTTAACATTAATAAACAAATGAGCATACATACATATTATACACATATAGACACGCATACATACATTCATACATACATAATATACATACACACACACATATACACACACATATATATATATATATACACACATTCTTTTTTACTATTTTACATAATAGAAGCCCTATTACACACTAAATGCATCAAATAGGTAAATATTTGTTGACACTTTACAATAAGTTGTAAATGCATGAACTAACATGAACAATACATTTGATGCAGTATTTATTCATCTTTGTTAACATTAGTTAATAAAATATCTGTTAATTTTTAGTTCATGTTAGCTCAGGACCATTAAGTAATATTAAGATACAACTTTTGATTTTAGTTATGTATTAATAGTCACATTAGCATAAATGGAAAAGTGTTACCCAATATTTTGATGTATATTAACGGAGTCGTGATTGTAAATGTCTCCAGGGTCTGAGGTTTAAGAAGGCACACGTCACTCATCCCGAGCTGAAGGCCACGTTCTGTTTGCCCATCCTGGGGGTGAAGAAGAACCCTTCCTCCACGCTGTACACTACGCTGGGCGTCATCACCAAGGGCACGGTCATCGAGGTCAACGTCAGTGAGCTCGGATTGGTCACGCAGGGTGGGAAGGTCATCTGGGGTGAGTCTGATTGGCTCTTCATTTTTTCATCTATGCAAAACTTAAATGAACACACTGACTTTTTGGACTTTAGCTTATTCACCGTATCTCCCAGAGATAAGTCCATACATACCCTTCTCATCTCCATACGTGCCGTAACTGTCTGACGCACCCACCGCTAGCCTAGCTTAGCACAAAGACTGGAGGTTAATGGCTCCAGCTAGCATACTGCTCCCAATAACGCCAACATTTTCCTATTTACATGTTGTGATTTGTAGGGCTGCAACAACGAATCGATAAAATCGATAAAAATCGATTATTAAAATAGTTGGCAACGAATTTCATTATCGATTCGTTGTGTCGCGCGACACGGAGATGTAAAAACATAATTGTGAGTATATTCTGTGCTATTGTTAAGCCCCACAAAAGGGACAAAAACATTATAAAGCATCATAAAGTTGTCGTGCCGTGCACTATATGATAAGTGTTCTGAAGCCATTATATAATATAATGTGAGATATAAATGAATATTTAAGTCATTAAATTCAAGATCACGTACACTTTTCCCTCCGCTGCGGCTGTCAGTCATTCTCCATTCAGCATCAAACAGCGCGTCGCGTTCGGTTACGAGTCAACACGATGAAAAACTCTCTCCAAGATGATTCAATGTTACTATAATTATACTTGATCTGAAGATAAAGGTCTATGGTTTTGCATTAAACAACTTTATCTTGCTGGACTTTATTGCTGCATCATGTTACTTTCTACCGGGTTTTTCTCAACACTGGAGTAGAGTCAGAGCACTAACTGTTCTTCACGCGCACAGTAACTGACATTTAAAACTGTTTAAAGAAAATGCTCAATAAACTATTGCATAGATAGATATATACTGTATAATACATACGCATCAATATGTCTTTCCTTTGTGATTTGAACTTTTCAATCCGGACTCGAAGCGCTGCGCGCTGTGACTCGTGTTGCTTCAAGCGCATCATTCTGCGCTCGCGATGCGCATAAGCGCGGTGTGCCGCACTGTATTGGGGCTTTTCATATCATAATACAGCGACGCAATGAACGATTATTAATAGCCTTTCTAGTTCTGTACTATCCATCATGTTGCTGCCTCATTAAACCGATGTATACATTTAAAACATGTCTCAATTTTATAGTAGGCTATAAAATAATTAATCTTTTGGATTTTTGTTATCTTGTTTTTCATGAATGTATTTTACAACAATACAAAGAGCAATGTGTAACGTTTTACCAAATTTAGTGTTACACTTATTCTAATATTTGTTCCTCACTAAATGTTTTTTCATGTTCAGATTTAATACAATTATTATGCACTTGTGATTTTTCTAGACTAAATTGTATGCTTAATTAACCACTATTCTAGTTTATAATAGCATTTATGGTCTTTTTTATTTTAATGAAGTTGTCTGTATTAAGTAGATTGTGTTTAACACACAAAATAGTGATTATCAGTTCAACACACATAGTTATAGAAATTCTACTTGATTTAAAAAAAAACTGCCCTGGTATCGGATTGGTATCGGTCGATACTCAGAATTTTTTGTATCGGATCGGTTCTGAAAAAAATGGTATCGGTGCATCCCTATCAAGGAGCGACCTGTTTGTGCACTTTCTGAAGATTTTTTTGCACTGTGAATTTGCACTGTCAGTTCTGTTTTTGAATAAAGGGTTGGGAATGAATGCTTTTTTAAATTATTATTTTATCCGATTAATCGATTAATCGAAAAAATAATTGACAGATTAATCGATTATTAAAATAATCGTTAGTTGCAGCCCTAGTGATTTGTATAGTCACAGCGTGTACAAATATCAAGGCCACATGAGACACATCTTCTAACCGTATACATACTAGGGACTATATTCTCAGAAGGCAAAGCACTGCTACTTCTGCGGAGTGATTAGCGCAACACTGAGCGAACTCTCGTCTCCTCACCACGGGGCGTCTCAGGCGCTGTGAGCAAATCCCTCCGCAGAAGTAGCAGAGCTTCACCTTCTGAGAATATAGTCCCCAGTATGTATACGGTTAGAAGATGTGTCTCATGTGACCTTGTTATTTGTACACGCTGTGACTATACAAATCACAACATGTAAATAGGAAAATGTTGGCGTTATTTTGTCACTTATTGGGAGCAGTATGCTAGCTGGAGCCGTTTACCTCCAGTCTTTGTGCTAAGCTAGGCTAGCGGTGGGTGCGTCAGACAGAGTTACGGCACGCACGGAGATGAGAAGAGTATGTATGGACTTATCTAACTCTGGGGGATACGGTGGATAAGCAAAAGTACCAAAAAGTTGGCATGTTCCTTTAAAAATGTGTTTAAGAGTGAAAAATGAAATGTGATGATGTGTTTCAGGTAAATACGCCCAGGTGACGAATAACCCAGAAAACGACGGCTGCATTAATGCCGTGTTGCTTGTATAATGGAAACCTGAAGCGTTTATTATGGAACTGTGCCTCGGAGTACAGCCGGGAGCGGCTCTTGCGTGGAATAATGTTGTCAGCGTCAGCGTACTGGAAGTGTTGAGATCACAAGACCGGATGATATGCAGACAGTTGATGGAGTTTCGTCTTCTCATCTGGACCCAATGCTCACAAAAACATGTGGATCGGAAATAAAGTGCTGTTTATTTTCAAATAAAATTTTCAGCTGTTTCTCTTTGCATTTATTATTTTTTCATGCATTCTGTATTAAAGGGATAGTTCACATGAAACAATTATGTCAATAATTACTCGTCCTCATGTCGTTCAGAACACAAATCTTTTTGATGAAATCTGAAAGCTTTCTGTCCCGCCATCAACAGTCGCTACTTTGACGCTTCAAACAGTTCATAAAGAGATTGTAAAACTAATCCATATAAATTGAGCGGTTTAGTCCAAATCTTCTGAAGAGACACGATCGCTTTATATGATGAACAGATTTAATTTAGGCTTTTATTCACAGATAAACATTGATCAGCGAACATAAACAGAAGCTCAACACGAGAATGAACCTCATTGGTTCTTGCTGGATCTCAAACGTGTTGCGTAACATGCTTGAGCTGATGAACGTTTATAAGTGAATAAAAGCCTGGATTCAATCTTTTCATCATATAAACTCTTCAGAAAAATTGGACCGAACCGCTCAATTCACATGGATTAGTTTTACAACCTCTTTATGAACTTTTTGAAGTAGTTGAGTAGCTGTCGATGGCGGGACAGAAATCTCTCAGATTTCATCAAAAAGATCTTCATTTGTGTTCTGAAGATGAATGAAAGTCTTACGGGTTTAAACTTTAGAGCGACATGATCAGTGTGATGACAGCATTTCATTTTTGGGTGAACTATCCCTTTAAGAGAGCAGATATTTCATTTTTTCCTATTTTTATTATGGTGGTATCATAAAACTGTGACATTATCAGACAGTAATACACCTGTATTTACGTGGTATCCTGGGGCACTTCTCACCTGCCATTTAGATCATTTAGATGTCATAAACATTACACAGCAAAGTAATCATTTACAGACTCATTTTAGTGTGGCATTTAAGAGAAACAAATCTGGGTTCTTAAAGCCTTGTGCATGTGTGAGAGTTTTGACAGTTAAAATTTGAATTCACGAACATTCCGTCTATTTAAAATCTCAGGGATATTTTTAGATTTTTAATTGAATATTCCGGGAAACCTGAAATTGAATAGAACACCATAATCAGCCAGAAGAACTATGTAGAGTTTTGGTGGAGATACTCTAAACAAGTCTACAAAGAAAATGTTTCCTATTGGACTTTGGACTTTCACTGACAAGCTTGGTGATTAGAGGTCACCAAGAGGTCAGTTACATAAAAATATCTGGGTCTCAGAATTAGAAAACTAACATAATTACACATCGGATTGTGGAAACCCTGTCAATTGGGACAAATACCAAGTAATTTTGTGATTTTTAGATATGGAAAATTATTAAGATAGTTTTATCTGCTCTAAAGTATAACATCGGCTAGAATTTGAAGTGAAAATGTAGTTTTACTAGACATTGTTTCCCAGTAATGTCTGTGACTGTAAGGATTTTTAAAATGTATTCAGTTATCATAGACAACTGGGAGGCTCAATAAAAAAGTAATAGAAATTAACTTGTCAACGTGTACAAAAATAAAATTATCAAGACCAATTGAGTCCGTTTTGGTCATAAAGCTTTATCAAAATCAATCTGTAGAATCTTTAAAAAAAAAATTCATTTTATCTTCGTGCATCTCAAAAATAATTTTCAGAAATGTTCCAAATGTGAAATTATGTTCAAACCAGATAATTAAATAATGACGAGTGCCTGTAATAGATATAATTAAAAAAAAACATGTTTAACTGTATTCTTGTAAGATAAACAGGCACTGTGATTTACTCAACAAAACCTTCAATCAGAACCAGTGGCACTAGACTAGAGTATTTGTGACATTGCAACTTAAAATCGACAACACAGAATCCTGACAGTGACGAATTGGGAAAACCAAATGATCATTATGTTTCAAAGATCAAAATGAGATTCAGGTTAAGCTACAATTGACTTCTAGCTAATGATCTTCTTCATCCCAAACACCCCAACACATTGTTTTTCTTTTAAAAAGGCAGTAATAAATGTGATATTTCAAGATAAAGGCTTTTTTTTCTCTCTCTCATGATAACAATTAATACAGATCAACACATAAAAATCGCAGATAGCCAGTGTTTTTTTTTTTTTTAGCTCCAAGATGTGCAGTCTTTTTAAATAAAAAAAGCTTCCTCTACTTCATCTTCAACAGAAACATCCTTGAAAAGAAGGACTTAAGCAGCTGATGCGACATCAATAAAACAGTCCATTGGTGTATAAAACTCTTGTGATTGAATAAAAAACGTCCCACTTTAGAGTCTTTCGAGAGCACAACATCATGTAAAAGTGTAATGTCTGCTTCAGTTCTCTCTATTGCAGAGCAACGGAAGGGATTTCTGTGAAAAAAGCACACAAACGATAACCAGTTTGCTGTTTTTGAGTCTTTCTTTGTTCCCCCTCGTTCACACATAGAAGTCCAGCCTGCTGGGGATGACCTTGCAGCCCTGCATGGAGAAGACGCGCTCCTCTTTAGGGAAGTAGTTCAGGTCGTGGGCCATCATCTCAACCACTTCTTTATCCGGGACGTGACCCTTGGAGACCATCTCGGACAAACCGCATTGAACTATGTGCTTGTACTCCAGAGGAAGGAACGGCACGAAGAAATCCACCAGGTTCTTATCGATTAAACCAGTGTGCCAGAAACCACCTGTGGACGGAGAGAAGAAAAACAAGACAAGCGTTAACAGTGCCTCTATTATGCTATTTTAAAGTTTTCTGATTTTGTCCAGTCTGTTGTGATTGGTCTACTCTGCTCTGATTGGTCAGATGGTCCAGTCTGTTGTGATTGGTCTACTCTGCTCTGATTGGACAGATGGCCCAGTCTGTTGTGATTGGTCTACTCTGCTCTGTTTGGTCAGATGGCCCAGTCTGTTGTGATTGGTCTACTCTGCTCTGATTGGACAGATGGCCCAGTCTGTTGTGATTGGTCTACTCTGCTCTGTTTGGTCAGATGGCTCAGTCTGTTGTGATTGGTCTACTCTGCTCTGATTGGTCAGATGGCCCAGTCTGTTGTGATTGGTCTACTCTGCTCTGATTGGTCAGATGGTTCAGTCTGTTGTGATTGGTCTACTCTGCTCTGATTGGACAGATGGCCCAGTCTGTTGTGATTGGTCTACTCTGCTCTGATTGGACAGACGGCTCAGTCTGTTGTGATTGGTCTACTCTGCTCTGATTGGTCAGATGGCCCAGTCTGTTGTGATTGGTCTACTCTGCTCTGATTGGACAGATGGCCCAGTCTGTTGTGATTGGTCTACTCTGCTCTGATTGGACAGACGGCTCAGTCTGTTGTGATTGGTCTACTCTGCTCTGATTGGTCAGATGGCTCAGTCTGTTGTGATTGGTCGACCGCTGTAGCTGTATGAACCAAACTCTTCCAGTCTCAGCTACAACTATAGTATTTAAGGGTCAAAGTAGACGTTGTTCACAAGAAACCAATCAAGACCATAGGCTGGCATTATGCAAATTTGTTACATTGTTACGTAACGTAGGTATGCAACAGGAAGTGAGCCAGGAATTACTGACGCCTCATTTCTTTCTTTTAGGAGACGGTTAATATAAAAAAATTAACGTAATTTTTTGTGCACTTTAAAACTTTTACATTCTTTTTAAACTAATTTTTCATTCACAAACAGCTACATTTCACACTGCATGGTAAGGTAACATTCAAAAAATATAATGTGGCAATTAAATAAATAAAAAAGACAATACATTTGTTGTGAGATCTTCATTATATTGGAAATCTTCAACAAACTAGAGTGAAACTAATGAACAAAATGACTTAAAATGCACTCAGTTTAATGCATAGCGATCCGATTGTCATGAGGATTTTTTGCTCCATATTTGATCCGATGTGAGAAAGATAAGAGGCGCGTGACGTACTGTTTCTGTTGTTGAAGACGGACAGTGACAGCGCCGTCTCTAGATCCTTCAGCTGCATCTCCTCTCGCTCTCTCCCGTCCCTCCAGAAATCCAGAGCCACCTGAACGATATTCTCACCGCCGGCATTACTATAAAGACAAAAACAACTGGGTGTACAAGGGTCCTCCGATAGAAAGCAAGTTTTTAGAGTTTTTTTATTTTATTCAGAGCAAATACATACCGGGCAAAAGTTTGGAATAAATAAAGAAATAAATGTTTTTCAAAGTCTCTTCTGCTCACCAAGGTTGCTTTTATTTGATCAAAAACATTCATTTTTACATTAATAAAAATTTTTTTTATAAAGTAATATTTTGTTATAAAATATTACAATTTAACATAATTTTCTATTTGAATATATTGTAAAATTGAATTGATTTAATTTGTGATCAAAGCTGAATTTTCAGCATCGTTACTCCAGTGTCACATGATCCTTTAGAAATCATTATAATATGCGGATTTGCTCAATTATTATTGTGCTCAATTATTCATAATGGTTCTTATTATTTTCAATGTTGAATACAGTTTTTTTTTTTTTTGCTTAAAATTGATAGAGAACAGTTCCTTTAAACTGTGATAATATTTTACAATATTGCATTTTTTACTGTATTTTTGATCAAATAAATGCGCGCACATATATATATATATATATATATATATATATATATATATATATATATATATATATATTAGGAATGGGCAATGATTAATCGCAGAAAAAATTTAAGTTTGTGTTTAAATAATATATTTATGTGTACTGTGTATAATTATTTTGGGTATATATATAGATACACACATATGCATATGTATATATATATTTAAGAACTATTTGCATGTATATATTTATACAAAATGTATATAAATATAAATAACAAATTTTTCTTAAATTTATACATGCATGTGTGTGTATTTATATATACCCAAAATAATTATACACAGTACACATACATATATTATTTAAACACAAACTTTTATTTTTATGCGATTAATCGTTGCCCATTCCTAATATATATATATATATATATATATATATATATATATATATATATAATAGAAAAATATTGTTGGTCTTTACCGCCCATCACTAAACAATGACAACTAGTGACCAATTGTATTAATTACATTATTTACAGATTTAAATGTTCTGTTTACAGTTAAGTACACAATAACACTGACCTGAGGAAAATGAAGATGGCCTGTCTGTACGATACTCCGTCCAGACTGTCGTAGAAGTCCAGGTAAGGCTTTATACTGTCGATCAGCCCGGGATGCATTTTATCCATTTCATCAAAGATGAACATAGACCGTGGGCATATGGTAACATTCCCCTTTACCCAGTTCTGTAACTGGGACTAAACAATTGCAAACATACCTTTAGTACAGATGCGACTAAAAAACATTTGACTGGTTGCATTTTTTTGTTAAAGTGAAATGCAGTTATTTCAATGTATTTACATATATAAACAAAAAAAAAACACATTACCTTGTATGTGTTGATGTGCATCTCGTGAGGAAAGTGTGCCGTTGCTGTAAATAGATGAACAAAACTGCTCGACATTCCTTTCTCGTATATATTTTCTGCTATCAGCTGGCTCACGAAGTTCTTCCCAGTCCCGGTCCAGCCGTGGAGCGACAGAACCAGAGGTTTCTTCGGGTTTTCATTCTTCATGAAGCCCGTGACGGCCTTCAGGATGACCTGAGCAGCAACGTGCTGCCCGTACAGCTTGGTGTCGAGGTCATACTTCAGTCCTGAGGACGAGAGGACACATTTACAGACACCATATGCTTTATATGTAACAGCTGCACTTCAAATAAATACATAAATAAATGCATGTATCAGACAACAAAACAAGACTCATTGTTTGATGCATGTTGGCTGATCAAATCAAACAGATTCTGAAAGAAATCATGGGTTCGTACAGACACTGTAAAATGAAATCCCAGGAATTTCAATGACTTTTCAAGCACTACTTTTTTGGTTTTCAAGGACTACAATCAGATATCTCACTTATCAAAACAATATATTTATCTTTCAATTTCTAAAAAAGGGTAACAGATCAATTAAAATAAACTAATAAAACAAAATGGTGAAAATAAAAGTGCCGCATGTGCAAAGTATGCAATGACTGTGGCAACATTAATCATTAAAAGGATACTATGACAAAGATATCACTTTCAAACTGATTTTTTCACTCATGAATATGACAAACCTGCAGAATGAAAGGTGTATCATATACTTGGATATTTATTTATATGAGCAATATCATGTTCACAGTCATGAGAAATGTCTTTAAATGTCTTATACTGCAGATTTTTCATGAATATGTTGTTTCATTGAAAAAAATGTATCTCTAATTTCAAAATTGTCTTTCAATAATTCAAGCACTATATAAAAGGGGTTTTCCAGGACTTCAATTTCAAATAAGTCAAATTCAAGCACTTTAAGCACCTTGTACAAACTCTGTAATATGTCTTTGTTTACAATGATAATTTAAAACTAAACAATCTGGCTGTTATATTTAAAAAATAATAATTATTATTATTAGTATCAAATAAACCATTATAAAAACGGTAGAAAGAAGCATTTAAATGGCTTTTTGGTGCTTTTACGGGCCATAATGCATGATCAAATCCAAATATAGTATACGTTGTGATCACATTTTCACCTGTAGCATTAAAGTTGACCCAGTTCTCATCACACGTTTCATATAAATAGCGATATATTTTCCTGCCCAGCATAGCAGCTCCTGTTCCCAGCAGCAGTGAGGTGGACACGGGCTCTATGGCCTCCACGATCAGCCCTGAGACCAGGATGCAGTGCAGTAAAGCTGTCCATGGCCGAGCTTTCATTTTACTACATAAATCATCGATGCTTTTAATAGGAAACGGAGAAACAAAACAAAACAAAACGAAGCCTCCAACTCACTCGGACCCTGCACTTCCTACTTGAGGAAAAGTGACGACGATTGTGCGCGACGAAGGGCGCATGCGCGCAGCGTTCAGTTCAATAGTGCATGTTGCCAGAGAATGTCCGTAGACGGGCTCTGATGTTGCATTGATTGTTTGATCATCACTGGTCATTTTGCCACCAAACACTTGCCACGCTGTCTATATGCTCATTTTAACATCATATATATGCAGACGAAGATTAGACGAATTACACTTCAGAAGTGTCAAGCAGATTTAAACAAAAAACCTGTGAAAACCATATTATTAGATAAATTATGATTTCGGGGAGAATCATATATATTATCACTACATTTATATGTAATAATTCAGCAGACGCTTTTATCCAAAGCGACTTACACATTATTCATTATCATGAATTGCATTCAAATTGATTGGGAACAAATAGGCTACAACTCCATCATCAGCACCAATAGCCTACAAGAACTAGTGCTACAATAATAATAATAATACATATTTTCAGATGATGCATGATTATATATATGATAGAAGTGTCAGGTGCATTACATTTTTATGCTGATTTAAAACACAATCAGGAAGTAGCAAAATATCAATACAAGAGGCTGTTTAAAGTTAATAATTTCTACATGTCCCAGCTGCCTATTTGTTTGCCATTCAAATGGAGGGAATCGATTAATGTAAATAAAGATAAATGTGGATTTAATTCATTTTAACATTAGGGAAATGTGGATTTCTAGGTTAGTATGACCAACATTGCACCACTGTCTGGAATTATACGCACATTTATAAAGCGTCGTCCAATAGCCCCCTACTACAAATATGACAAAACCTCCCGTTCAAACCTGTTTTGTTGAACGAGATCCACTCCGGTCTGCAGCACTCGTGGAAGTAATAGAGCACGTTCTGGTAACTGGCCAGAAACCCGGTGAGCGCGGCGGCCATCCCGACCGCGATGCTGGTGCTGATCGGCTCTATCCCCGCCGTGAGAGAGCAGCAGCCCGCGAACATCACCAGCCAACACGCCAACCGCATTCTGGAGGACGAGTCTGTCGAAATCAGCAGCACATCAATGTGCTAATCCGGTTTAGTAAACAGAGATGAGCGACTTCCGTGAACCGAATCTAAAGAGTCCGTTTAGACCGAGCGCGCGCTGTGAGGAGTTCCACACTATAGCGTCATAGTATTAAATACACAGCTGTAAAATGTGTCAGTATTTGTATTTGTTTTCAAAGCATCTGTTTTTGGTTGCACTATATCCAATCAATTTTGGTCTGACCTAGGTTCTCACATGTTTGATTCGGCAAATGTTACACACTCTTTCAGTTTAAAAGACATACTTTTTTTTTATCATAGGTCTAATGATAATAGAAATAGACCCTTGGAGTAGCCTATATTGTTCGTTTTTTATTTTATATGGCTCTTCATTCATAAAGCAGAAGTGTGCAAATGGTATTTTATGCTATCCCCACTTTGAAATTTAATTAAACTCACTTATTAAATTTCTTTATTAGAGAAATATTTTTTAAAAATCCATGTATTTAGGAGCTAGTGTATCAGTGTCTGTAGTTATTGTATTAATACAGTTGTCTGTGTTCTAGGCTATGTCGTTTCACAACTTATGTTGTTTTTGAAAAAAGTTTTTTTTTTCATTAAATGTATTATTAATTATTTTCAATTTGTTGTAAGATGTGTCTGTGTATATTATTTATTAATTATATTGTGTGTGTGTGTGTGTGTGTGTGTACCTTGACAATGTTCTTATGTATACAAAAAATATTTTTAAATGCTTGTAAACATTTATTTCAGTTAAAATCATTGTTTTATTTTAATTAATATATATATATATATTTTAAATATATGTTTTTATAAAACGTTTTCGTTTATTTCTTTTTATATTTAATTCATTAATTATTATTATTATTTTATCCTAATATATCCACTGGCTGTGTTTGTAAATCTTTAAAACCAATTGAAAATATTATTATGATAAAAAAATTAATCTTTCTCCAAATGTGTGAATAGTAGAAAATATCCGGTCCTCATTCTCAAAAGAAAATAGTTTATTATCACACTCCTGATACATCACTGAAATATGTTGTAATTTTCATTATTGTGTAGATTAGTCAAATCCTGAATCTTGAACAATTGAAACTGACTCACTTGAAAAAATCTATTTATTTTGCTAAAATTAATAAAAAGTGACTTTCTTTGGCACCAAGATAAATTTCATGTCAAATAAATGTTTGTATATTTTTGCACTGCTATAAATTATTTAAAATAAACAAATTGTCATCATGAGACCTAGAAAAAAAAAACAGTTTTGGCATTTATATCATGTTTGGTGCATAAGAAGCATATTACTTTTATGTAATTTTTTTATGTAATTTTTTTTATGAAAAACAATGTCATATTTTATCATTATCATGTCAAATTATGATTATTATATTATTATATAGCTTGTTTGGTATCACCGAAACACCAAGGGTTTGAGAGATATTCTCATAATAAAACATGCACTGACAAAATATATATATATTTTTTTTAGCACGGTTTGACACAAATGGTACAATGTCTGTAATGACGCAGGTTTTGGGGGGATACATTTTTTTTTTTATCGATTGTTCATAGATTAATGATGCAATTTTTGTTGAACTTGTAAAGTTTAAAATACTTTTTTCCCCTTTCGACCTTCTGACATGATACGTGTCCTCATAATGAAGCTGAAATCATGTTTTTGAAGGCATGTATTTTACCTAAATATACACCATTATTAGTATAGGGTCCCTTCTTTAACGCCAATAGGAATATATCACCAGGCAGCAACTGAATTATGTCTTACAGTGACAACAGGCTGGGACCCTGAAGGCCAAGACAGAATAAAAAATATGTCTATAAATAAACAAGATATTTTTGATGGTGACTATTGTTGACACCTGTCACTCGGACTGATAATGGAGTTTGAGGGATACAGCTGTGTTTAGCAGAAGTGCCAAAATATTAATATCCTTTATTCAGAATTGAACCGAGAGCAACGTCTTGGAGAATATGTTATAGAGCAAGACCATTGCTGAGGTGAATATCTTGTAGTTAAATCAAGCAAATCCCCCAAAAACAAACCATGGCCTCTTCATATGAACGACAAGCTGTTCTTGATATTCATATTCATCCCATTAAAACCACCTCGTATATGAAGTACTATTTTTATGCTCAGGAAAAATGGTTAAAAATGGATGTATAAATACTCTTTTTAATGTAATGATTATGAATGCACTCTAGGTGGCAGACATGTCAAGATTTAGTGAAATGAACGTTTTCTGTTCTGCATGTTTGACTATCTAATCAATAATATATAAAAAAAAGAAATAGAGAGAGAGACAAAGGTGTACAACATGACGAAAGAAATAATGATAATAATAATAATAAGAAGAAGAAGAAGAAGAAGAAGAAGAAGAAGAAGGGAACGAATCATACAATATGCAAATTATGCAATAAAGTATAAAGCAATCATCAAAAAAAGTTTAAAATAATAATAAATAATAATTCTGAACACATTTTAATTATATGTATTTGATCATACTGAATTGTGAGACGTGCAACTGACGCATGACGTCATTTCCGGTTCTGCCATTTTGCGGTTGCGGATCAGTCTCAAGCTGCTGGTGCGTTTCTCACGGAAAACCGTTAATTTAGTCTAATATTTCTGCCCAATTCAACCGGAAAAATGTCAGATTTTGACAGCAACCCCTTCGCGGACCCGGACTTCAGCAACCCGTTTCAGGTAACGACACAGCAGCGCTGTTTTTATCACTGGGTTTCGGTGTTCAGCTTTTTGTCTGGTTTTTACATATAAAGTCAACACATTTTTCTAGTCATTTCGATTACGTTCATATTAAAAAAAAGTAATTAAATACTAATATCTTCTGTGACATCACATAACTTGTTGTTCAGCAGTCACTTGTGTAAAAATGTATTTATTGAGGTCTTTGGTTTTGTTTGTTAGCATTTATTATTATTATTGGGTTTCTGATTCGATTTATGAGTCAAATTCTCCGTGTTTAGTCAGTCCAAAAAAGCCTTTAATGAACTATGAATTAAGTTTGACCACCACATCAACATTTCATTGTTTTATGGCTTTGGTATTATGAATAATGTTAAGATGATGATGATGGAGGCTTCAATTCTGGGTTTGGTTTCTAACTTGGGATGTTTTGGGCTTTATATGATATTTGTAGGGTCTTTTAACTAGTGAATTATCTGTTGTTATTGAAGCTGTCAGTGTCTGAGATGAATATGGTCCATTTACAGTCTTTGCACATATACATGGGGCTGAATAATGACGCTTAGGGTCAATAAAGGAGTGTGTGTGTGTGTGTGTGTGTGTGTGTTTGGGCTGGATAGCTGTAGGCCGCCCCTGTTTTGATCAGTGGTGTGTGTGTGTGTGTGTGTGTGTGTGTGTGTGTGTGTGTGTGTGTGTGTGTGTGTGTGTGTGTGCAGATCTGGTCAGCTGAGGGAATTAGATCCCTGCAGCCTGTTTTATTTTTCATTTTGTGCAGCTACATTGATCCAAGCAAAGCATTTGTCGCCTTAATGCATTAAAGCCGGTGATTTTTCTTTTAGAAATAACCACTTTCGAAATGAGTTAACCCTATCTAGCCTACTGTGACATATTTGGTGATTAATTTAAGGCGTCTACATTACTACATGCTTACATGATCAAACTTTGCTGAAAAACCTGTTGCACACAATCTACTGCATGCCTTCTGTTGTCTGATTGACAGTTTAGTCTTTTTTTAAGCAAGTCGTTTTAGTAATTGTAAAAAAAAATCATCCCTCCCATGATTCACGTGTCTTTTTGCTGTGAAATCTTTACTGATTTTTATAAACTAAACGTAAGAATAACTTGTATATTGATTATATATTTCAAGATGACACTTAACTAGACGACACTTAACTGTTTAAATATGAGTCTCAAATAATATCATCAGGCTTTTGAGCAAGGTTTATTTCTTCATCTATCAATCATCATTGTATTGCATTGCATTATATGTTTTAAAACTACACAGCCTTGATCATAAAACTAAAGCAAATCATCTTACCAAGACATTATTGGCAGATATACAATAACGACTGATATTTATGCATTTTACATAAGTAGTCTGTTATACTGTTACAAATATCTAATTGATTTACATTACAAGCTATCAGAATTTCTTTGTACTTTTTGGCTATATAAAGATCAGTATGCATCAAATTGCATATTTTGCTCAGTTTGGGCCTCTATTCTCACTTTATGAGTCATAAAATGGATCAAATATTAATCAAATATGATGCTCAAGAAGAAACACGCATGCAAACTTTGTTTTAGATTTTCTTGTACATTTTGTCTAAAGGTTCAATAGACCTTTCCATGTAAAGAAATGCGATTTTTCAGACTATTATTTATTTAATAGGCTATGTTAGGCTTTAATACACAAACAATGTTCATCCGTCTGGAGTTTTTCCCCTCCATTGTTCTCCTTTCCCGTGTGGTCTCTGAAGAGAATCTGTTTATGTGACATTACAGGTGTTGTAGACGCACAGGTGGGATCGGACCCGTCTTGAAGGTGCAGGGGGACAAATGCAAATTCATGCACAGCAGATTGTGACTCTTGTTCGGCCGGACAGACATGATCATTTACACCTCTGTTGGTCACCCAGGTCTCTCTCTTCCTCTTGAACACACACACACACACACACACACACACACACACACACACACACACACACACACACACACACACACACACACACACACACACACACACACACACCATCAGTAGCAGCAGTTTTGCCTCCTCTGAAGTGTTTCTATTAAAGCATACCTCTTAAGTCGTCGTCATTAACTGGTCAGACTTGGAAAATCGTTAAGTAATCAGCAGTAATGGTATGCAGTCTGCATTGGGTTTGCCATGGTAACTCGAGACCAGCGCGGCCCTGTAGTCGACCGACTGTAGCGGCACATGTCTCAATAATTCACACGGCTTCTTGATTGCATTGTTTCTGACTTGCGTCTTTAGTTTATATATAGTCTGTCTTGCTAGAAATGAGCTTGTAGATGTTGATTAATTTGCTGGTTTTTGATTCAAGACCTCATGAGGTTTGATTGACAGAAAACCTGTTAGGTGTTTGCTTAATCTTAGCCAATCAGCATACAGACAGTGTGGCACCTTTGTTTAAGTATAAGCTCGGTTGAATCCTGTGACGTGTATGTTGTGAATGTGATGATACCAGATGTTGGTGGAATTAGTTCGACATTTAAAAAGATAGCTTTGATTTGTTATTATAACCTTTACATAGTGAAAGTTCTTTGAATTTGCTGCATTATTATTGATTTGTGGGTGTGTATTGGCTAATTTACAAAGGCTTTGAATGTGGCTTTTCCAGATTTTTTTAAATGTAGTAACTGTGGTGGCTATATTGTATAGCATAGCCTCTCTACCTTTTTCTTAAGGTTTTGATGAAATGAAAATCCACTCATCTATTTCTAAATGCATGTTATTGATATTATTGATTATTTATTTCCAGAGGTGGACAAAGTACACAACTTCCTTACTTGAGTAAAAGTACAGATACTACTGGTCAAATGTATTACTCCGTTACAAGTAAAAGTTGACCGATTTTTACTTAAGTAAAAGTACAGAAGTACTCGTTTTTTTTACAGAAGTACTTAAAGGGGGGGGGGGGTAAAAATACTTAGTTTCAGTCAATCTCATGTTAATCTTGAGTACCTATAGAGTAATAGTGTGTCCTTCATATCTCCAAAAAGTCTTTAGTTTCATCATATTTATAAACTAAAAATACAGCTTTCCGATTCTATCCGGAAAAAGCCGAGGTCCTTGATTCTGGGCGTGGGCGGAGCTATAGAGTCAAGCGGGGATTTCCAGCACAAGAAATAAATCTGATACCGTTGTACTTAACGTTACATGAATGGGGTGTTTTATCACTGGGACCGCGCCAGGTTTTAATTGCAACCGGTTTGCAAATCCAGTGACGACCTGGGCCTTGTTAATAAAACATTCGTCACTGAAATGACCAGAACACAAAACCGCACTTGCCACACTCCTTTGCTGTCCCGGAAATACAAACTGCATCCACTGTTCCAGTAACACTGGGTTCTTTGGGAAGCTGAACAAGGTAAACTTTCCCTCACATCCCAAAACACACTTTTTTGGAGACATTCTTGACATCAACCATTCCTATTTAGCGCTGCTGATGATGATTTCCGGTAGTAGCGCGTCGATGAGCGCGGTCTTTCTCTCCTCTGGTCGACGTGTGCGTGAACGCGCTTTTCCGAGAGCAATGCTCATATAAGGAGTTCCACTCTGGTCTACGTCATTAGATCTACGATAGAAAAAAAACAGCCGAAACGTGTTGCAACCCGGAAGTATGATTTTCAGCACAGAAATTCTCTGTTATTCGTTCAAAATAACTTTTCAAACTTTGGCCATTATTAGCATGAGAATCCATCTCTTTAACACTGTAAACAACTCTGAATACATGAAAGACCATTGTACCCCCCCTTTAAATATAAAAGTAAATGTCAATGCATTGTTTTATTATTGTTGCATGTAGGCTAATACTCACACAGTACATTATGCCTCTGAATCTATGCCTGCCCACTCAATAACGTCCACAATGGTTTCGGACACCCAAATGGCTGTTCCCAGTTTTTTGGCTTTTAGTATGAATATGTTAGCCTTACTGTTATCTATAAGCTAGTGTGCTCCAAAACAATTACAAAATTTGCATTTAGAAGACCAAAACCAACATTGAAAATTAAAATCAGGTTGATGTCAGAATTCAATGTCAGATTGACGTTAATCTGCAACGTTGGACGGATGTTGTATTGTGGTTGAAGATCGGGTTGACGTCAGAAACCAACATCAGTCGAGTTCTGACGTCAACCAGACTTTCATTTCCAACCAAAATGCAACCCTTGCAACCCAAATCTTCCCTGACGCTACTACTTTCTTTCTACTCAAGGACCTTGACAGAAATGTAGTGGAGTAAAAAGTACAATATTTGTCTTTCAAATGTAGTTAAAAAAGTTTCTGGACAAAATAATACTCAAGTAAAGTACAGATACTCAAGTATTGTACGTTGTTACTGTCCACCTCTGCTTATTTAAAACTTTTTTTTGTTGACCCTGTAATTTTCATAACTGGATCTTCTGGTGAAACGGCACAGACTTCTCTCTGGGTGACGTGTTCGACTTCTCCAATTATATATTCACTTAGGCCCTGTTTACTCCTGGTATTAAGATGCGTTTTGGTCGATCGGATCACAGGTAGACGAGAGAGACACATTCCCATGTTTTAATTCGTCTCTTCTGTCCACTTTCAACCACTTCTGTCCTGATTTCTTCGAGGGGAGGGTCTATGTAAATGTATATCCAATGTGTTTTTTCAGATCCTTCGATTTAATGTACAAAATATAAGCTCGCACAATTTACAAATGAACAGAGACGACGGAAAAACACACGGATAGCATCTGCTTTAGTTTCTGCTCTGACAGCCGTGAGATCACGCCGAACGCTGTGAGTGTGTGTTAGAAATCAGGAATGATGATGAGAGAACATTGAGCTTGGTACGTTTTTCATCTTCAAACCAAACTTGGGTCTTCAGCCGACAACGTTTAAATTGCGCTTCCCATAATGTTTCCTCATCAGGTCAGTAGGCGGAGAGCAGGCGGGCTTTTGTGGCTGTTTGAACGCATTCGACCACATGAGTGTCCACACTACAAAAGGAATCTGTTTTTTGACTACCTCTAGAAGTGATTGAAAGTGGGCAAGCTCAAAATATTTTAGGGCGATTTCTCACCTGAAAGTCCACACCAAGGTCCGAACCAAAGTTCATGTTTTGATACATTCTATACATTCGTTAAGTTTTGGTTTGGTTTCACATTGCAATTATCCGAGCGCACTAAAGACTTTTACATGACATGCTTGCGTCCTGTCATCATCATCATCGATGTGGGCTGCATCTTGACATTGATTGGCTTGTAAACGGACGTGCGTCTGACGTCAGCGGGTTGTCAATTCGGCGGGTAACTTTGACAAGAATGAATGAACAGACGCATATCATTAATAATAATAATCAAAGCGCTTTACATAGAAGGGGGAATCTCCTCAACCACCACCAATGTATATATTGTTGCCAATGTATCGTTGCCACTATACTGTTGTTATTACGGCATTACTGCCTGCAGCACCAACTATAATCAAGGCTAGTTCAAATTCGCCAAATAAACGTCCTTGTTTTGTGAACATTTTATCGTCGCCGGCAGGAAAGGAAGACTGGGAGCAATCCTGCGAGAACCACCGGAACGTCCTGTAAATGCTCTGAAAGTCCGAACCATACACAAAATGCTTTCACACTAGAAACGAACCAAACCTTTGTTCAGTTTGATCTGGACCGAGACTACCTCTTTTCATTTCGTCTGTTTGGTCCGGGGGAGGTTTCACGGATCAAACTGAAAAGTCAGAAAATCCGTACCAAACAAGGTAGTTGTGAAAGGGTCCTTAGACCCCGTTTACACCAGTATTTAGTGTAGTCCACTTGTAATCATCTGATCAACCAAAAAGCAGCTTAATACCAGGTGTAAACAGGGCCTTAAACCCGTCCCTTTCTTACACTCAACTGCAAGCTCGCATTCTGATCCTGCCCTACATTCTTTTTCTTTTTTTAATAACATATTTTATATTAATTTTGTCATTATTCACCCTCCCTCATGCCCTTTCAAACCGGCGAAGCACGAAATTAGACTTTTAAAGAATTTTCGGGATGGTTTTTAGACTTTTTACCATGTCTTAGACTTTACACTTATGAATTTAGCAGATACTTTTATCTAAAGTGACTTGCATTTGCATTGCAAACCATGAAAAAAAAGTGCGACTTATAGTCCTGAAAATACGGTAGTTTGTTTTCGCAGTCAGGGATCTGGTGTGTGTCAGATTTACACATAGATTTATCCACTTATCTACAACAGCTTTGTGTAAGAAACAGACGAGAAGTGAATCAAAACTTCCACCTTAGCTCTCCTTGGCATGTAAATGAAAAGACAAACACTTTGAGGAGGATGAAGCATTCTCTGCCCGAGTTTTCTGTTTGGTAATCATTCAGTTAAACATTTGTGACTGTAAAGGCAGTTTAAATGAAACCACAGAGTAAATAGTCTTTATCCTGGATGAGATCCTGGTAGAAACGAGTCTCACGTCGTGCGGGAAGCGTCTGAAATGATGCAGCCTCATCAACAAGTAGGCGTGCTGCAGGATGTTGCAGAACTGGTGCACGAGGTGTGTGTGTGTGTGTGTGCGCATGACTGACCAATTGCATGCATGTGGCTCTGACGGAGCAGATTTTACCTTGTTACAGTGATTTCATAATGCAGCAACTGTCAAACTCGTAAAATGGCCGTGTGTGTGTGTGTGTGTGTGTGTGTGTGTGTGTGTGTGTGTGTGTGTGTGTGTGTGTGTGCGTGCGCAGCAGTAAGGAAGTAGACTGTCTAAATGAGGTCCGTCTGATTCTGTCCGTCACTCATCGTAATGAGAACATGGGAAGAGAGAGAGAAAACTAATGATCTGATTAGATGGATGTTTCTGGAGATCTGGCCCGCTCTGCAGATGCAGGGGAACCTATTACAGTGAGCCGCTGTCACTGTGTGTGTGTGTGTGTGTTTGCCTTCATTCACAGTGTTTGTTAAGGGAGCGGTGGTGACTAAGAACCGTTGTTTTATTTTAGTTTCTCTCTTAGTCACTCCCGCCATCATCAGCGGTGGAATGTAATATCACAGGACCCAGAGATGGTTTCACTGAATGAGTTTCATCAGCTTCCACTCAGAACCGTGTGTGTGTGTGTGTGTGTGTGTGTGTGTGTGTGTGTGGTGGATAGATAGAAGATTATATAATGATCAGGACAGGTAGGCAGCTCACTAGGTTTTTCGTCCAGAGCTCTTGTGTCTCGACATCATAACCTGTAAGATAGAAAGGACAAAAAAAAAAAAAAAGCGTACTAATCTGCATATCATCCTTATCTTTATTAGGCCTACCGGTAATCATTTTTAATAATCATTTTTTATCTTTCATGGTAATTATTACTATTTAAATTGTATGCTACTGTTTATAATTGTTTTTTTTTTGTAAAGCACTTTGTAAACACTGTTTTAAAAGGGGCTTTACTTATTTCCACATACTTACTGTCTTGTTGCTTTCACCATTGCATATCCGTAAGGTGACATTTAATGTTTCCTGTGTCTTATAACCCACACAAACCTGCTTTCTTTTATCTGTCCTTTCCAAAACAACGTTTGACCTTAAATGTGAACATCCTCAATACGCTAGTGTTCAGATGGCCTTTACAACACAAATAAACCCTTGTTTAGTCAATCTTCTCCACATAAGCCACAGTGCTGCTGTCACACCTGGGTTCCTTCTCAGGAATGTTTGCAGCAGTTATTATGTTTACGTTAATCTGATTTGCACCATTTTCATCTCCGCGACATTCAACGCTAATCTCGTTACTGTCTAAAATAAGCTTTCATGCGAGTGAATACTTGATTGCTGTGCGTGTGGAGCCTCCGCATATGTCCTGAAATCATCTGTCGTCCTGAAGGAGCGCAGCACTGAAGGAGGTCAAACCCGGGCTTGAGTTTCCCACTTTACAATCGGCTGGCCGAATGTGAGCAGCCGCATATAGAGTGATGTTAAACATTCACTTCTTTATGTTCACAGTTTGGCTTACAGGTTAAAGTGCATCATCAAGACTAGACACTATGTTAAGGTGCATCATCAAGACAGCAAAGCCCCTTTCACACAGAGATTCCGGAAAATACACGGATAATGTGACCCGGGATTTGTCCCGGTGTTGTGCCGAATTTCGACCTCTGCCAAATTATTTCCCCCCTAGCATTGGTAGGTTTAGGATTAGTTGTGCGGGAGGGGTTAGGATTAGGGGTGGGGTTAGGATTAGGCAATCAGGTACTGACTTCAACGAGGGGGGTAATAATTTTTGGCACAACACCGGGATCGTTTGATTTTGGTCCAGTGATTTTTCCGGGATCTGTGAGTGCGTTCTTCACACACATCCCGCTAAGATCCCGTTAAGACACGTGACGTCAGGATAAGACATGAAAACATGTACACTAGCGCATCGCGTACCGCTCCATAAAGCTGGCGAGCGCTCTTGGCTTCAGCGCAGATAGTAAGGAAAGTAAGGTCTCTGCTTCGTTTCAGTTTGCAGACATTTTTTCGTTCGTTCTTCGTTGATGACGAACACAAACTTTCTAGTCGCGCGATGGCACGTGCGTCATCACTACGACACACCCCTTACGCCATTGATCCCGGCTTTTGTTCACACAGGGCGCGTTCCGGAACTGATCCCGGCAATGTTACTAGGTCCCTAACCCGGGATCGGTCCCGGCATCAATCCCGGGACGTGTTTGCGTTCACCCAGAACAGAAGGCACTCTGGTAATTTCGTGGCAATTTCCCGGGATCAACGCGCTGTGTGAAAGGGGCTTATGTCATACTCATTTGTTAACAGACAAGTATGCATCACTTCAATGAGCTCATTGTTTCTGCCTTAAATTATAACATTGTTTAAATTAATTCATTTTTAGCTAACTGTGATTAGTATATGTACATTTCTGAAATATGTGGATTTCCTGTAAAGCTGATTTGAAACTGTGTATTGTGAAAAGCGCAATACAAATAAATAAAATGTGACTAATGTGTTGTACAATCAGGTAAACAAAAGAAGTGGTTTAAACCTAACTTTGGCTTTGTCCCAATTTGCATACTTTTAGTGCATCACTAAAGTATGCAAATAGACCGTTCGCAAACTAAGACCCGCCCCCTTTAGTTACTATGTCCGACAAGCTACGCCGCTCTCACACACACCATGTTCTCACGCAGTGAAAAATACATTGCGGAGAAGAGAGCACACTGACAACGCGCTGACAGACGGGACAGACCAGCTTACTTTTGATATGAAACAGTCTCACCTTTCAAATTTGGTAATTTTTTTAAGAAATGTAAACGATAAATACTGTTTTGTGGCTCTTTAATGTGTCTGACAGATCGTGATCCGATCATCTCTTCCTTCTAGTTCATTTATAGCATAAAATAAACATGAATGAACATCAGAAGGAATGTTGTTTTAACCGCGGAAAGACGTCAGTACACTCAGCTTCTCAAGTTCAAATCCTCCCATGTTAATCTACTAACTCTCCTGACTGCTTTGGCGGACAAAAATGGCGGATTATGATTGGTCAGATCGCCTGTCAATCAAACTCCCTGCGAAGGGTCAATTGGGACGAAGCCAAACATTTAATGTTTCCTGTGTCTTATAACCCACACAAACCTGCTTTCTTTTATCTGTCCTTTTCAAAACAACATTTGACCTTAACTGTGAACATCCTCAATACGCTAGTGTTCAGTTGCCCTTTACAACACAAATAAACCCTTGTTTAGACCATCTTCTCCACACAAACCACAGTGGTGTGAAAGTGCTTAAGTTAGACTACACCATTATTAGGTCATGCATACAATTGCGAAATGATACCACAAACCCCTTTGACGTATGCATTAGCTTAATTAATTACCAAAACATTCATTATTATGTTTCTGTTAGGTGCATTTATTTAAAATATTTTTTTTATTTATCCTTTCATTTTTATTTCTTAGCCTAGTATTTATAATTTTGTGATATTATATTTTATTTTAATACTATATACTACATCTTGAGTATGCAAAGTGTACTGTGCTGCTTACCTAGGTAGTATTCATGTGTGTGTCTGAATGTTTAGACACACTTAAAATGTTTTCTTGGCACGCAGCTCACTAGGTTTTGAGACACAGTCACACATGCGTTCATGTCAGGTGATCAAAGAGTGTGACGTCATACATCACTGTCTCACAGTGTGTTTATGAATACAGATACAGAGTCTTCCTGCTACGACAAAATGTGTATTTGTGTGCGGGACTATCCCATTAAACATTTATCATTACACAGACTGAAATATTCATGGCTCTGGAGTCCTGACAGTCGTCACCAGCCGTATGAAACGGATCCGCCTCAGGACCCGAGCGCTGCATACTGGGGCTGCTATGGAAACAAGGGACTGGTTTAATGTGTGTGTGTGTGTGTGTGGTATTGTAGTTAACGTTATTTGGAGTCAGTGAGGGAATAGTGAACTCTCTCTATAGAGAAACACAGGAGTTTAATAAGGTCCCTTCTCTGCTATGTTTGCAGGGATTATTAGCCTACTAGTATACTTCATTCTGCACAGAACTGCCCAATTTAAAAAGTAGCATGTGACGCTATATATGCTATATAAATGTTTGAAACAGTAGTATGCTACTACGTGATATCAGTGAGCAGCGCCCAGTTATTTAGCATTTTTATTCCAATGATGATTTAACATTTGCCAGACTGAGTAATGCATCGTTCATCACAAGGGATAGTTCACCCAAAAAATGAAAATGTAGTCGTCTCTTACTCATCCTCAAGTTGTTTCAAACCTGTGGGAGTTTCTTTGTTCTGCTGAACACAAAAGAAGGTATTTTAAAGAATGTCGGTATTGTAATCAAACAATTGACAGTATTCATCAAATCATATTATCTATTCTACACAGGAAAAAAATATACTATGGAAGTCAATGGCTACCATCAAATGTCTGGTTACCAACATTCTCCAAAATATCATCTTTAGTGTTCAACTGAACAAAGAAATGAATACAGGTTTGAAACAACATAAGGTTGAGAATGACTACTCACAGGGATAGTTCACCCCAAAAAATGTAATTTAGGTCCAAAAGGTATTTCTGGTTCTGCTGTGTACTGGCAATACATGGCAAATTATCATTAATTATTTGCCTCTCAATCTTATCAATGCAAAAACATGATCATTATTGTTATAGCAATCATTTTAATAATGATACATATGTTTTTATTGTTGCAGAAATAAAACAATATTTATATTATGCATATTTATTATCATACAGTATTGTTGTTGTTGTTGTTTTTATTATATTTAATTTGCTGAATTGTTTTAATTATTTTTATTTATAGGTATTGTCGTTAATAATAATAATAATTTTGCACAATTATATCTTTTTTGTTTATTGTTGTTGATGATGATAATAATAGCAATAATAAAAAGTGTAATGGTTAAAGCAGAAATAAAACAATGTCAGATAGAAAATATGCAGAATTTAAAATATTGTATAATAATAAAAATTATTATTATCATTATTAATTCCAGAATTATTTTTATTTATGTATTATTATTATTGCTGTTTATTAATAATAATAATAATAATCACAATAATATTCATAATAACAATACATTTGTTGCAGTCTAATGGTTAAAGCATAAAAGCATAATTAAAACTATATTAAATTCTGTATATTGGTTGTCAGATATATAAAAAATAATTGTTATCGGTCGGGAAATATTGGTCGACTCTCGTAATCTTTGCTCTGAACCAGGGCTGATCTCTCCCACTCATCTATTTATAGCTTTTGCTCAGTGTAAATTACTGGAATCAGGCGGGAGAAAATTACAGGTTCCGTCTGATGTTCCCGATGTTCTGGGATGTAGAATCCTAGGACAGAATGTGTAGTATTTCCTCGGTGAAGCGTGACATAGCGAGTTTGCTTTCTCTCTGTTGTTCTGAGCTTTAATCTGATGCAGACTCGGATGCACTGGGCGTCGGGATTAGTTCTCCGAGTTCTCCAACATCTGTGTGACATTAGTCAAGATAACCGTGCTCTTATCGGCAGCATGTGTCGTGCCGGCAAACTTTGAGTTTGTTTAGTGCCGGTTTAATGGTTGCTTTGCAGCAGGAGTTAAGCTGTTTGTTGCAGATGCAGAGTTGAATAGTGTTTATGTGTGGGTGGTCATGTATGTTGTGATCTCATAATAATACATAATGATTTCTGAAAGATTTTTTTTTGCAGATAGTTTCAGTAAATGGTCTTGCTGTGAAGACTTTTTACTCTGCAGCTAATGTGTGTACGGGTGAACCTCGAAAAATGTGAAAATCGTGTATTTCAGTAATTCAACTTAAAAGGTGAAACTAATATTATATAGACTCATTACATGCAAAGTGAGATATTTCAAGCCTTTATTTGTTATAATTTTTGATGATAACTTATGAAAACCCAAAATTCAAAATTCGAATATTGTGAAAAGGTTTTCATAAGCTGTAAGCCATAATCCTCAAAATTATAACAAATAAAGGCTTGAAATATCTCACTTTGCATGTAATGAGTCTATATAATATATTAGTTTCACCTTTTAAGTTGAATTACTGAAATAAATGAACAACTGTATGGTTACCATTGAAATAAAAGTGTTTTATCTACTGGAACTGTACAGTGTTCAGTTCATAAAGCCTAACCAAACATCTGAAAGCACTTTATTTGCTAAGTGCGATCACAAGACACACAGGGCATTTGTTTTGGTTTACAAGAGCTCTGAGCACTTGCATAAATGATATGCAAGAAGATGCATAACAAGTAGTCTCACAAAGCCTCGCCTGAGCCTCAGACGGCAAACCCGTGGACCGCACACAGTCCGTGCACGTAACCTCTGATGCTTTTTGCATGCAGAACAGGAGTGCTTTCACAATCTAGCAAGCACTGATCTGATTGGCTGAATTTACTATTACGAAATTTGACACGAAACAAAGTCATGTTTACAAAGTACCAGGTTGATAAGCACTTATGAAGAAGAAACAATCATCAGAGCACTTAGAAAACGAAAGATGCATAAAGTCAGACAATCAGATTTAAAGTTTACTAGTAACAAAATAAACCTTTACAAGTGTGTGCACATTGTGTGAAAACATCCTAGTAAAAAATCCTTCATTTTGAACAGATGAATATTTAAAGGCTGTTTCCTCTGTGTGTGTGTGTTCTCTGCAGGACCCATCAGTGACACAAGTAACACGGACTGCCCCACCTGGAGGCCTGGAGGAGTATAACCCTTTCACAGACTCGAAGCCGGTGAGACGCCCACTACACAGACAAACTGACACTTATGAGATGCTGTACATTTTGTCTTCAGATGCACAACTTATTGTGTACAAAATTAACAGAACAGGGCAAAAAATACCATCTGCCAACACACTCTCTGGCCATCTGTGTTTTTTTTTTTGTATACGGTATATTCTACTATACTGCATTATGCAAGATTTTAAACAGTATAATGCTACAGTGTGGTCACCTCATTATGTTCACTTATCCATCTCAGAAATAAATACACACTATAAAAAAAGGATTTTGTAAATAAAATGATTGAGTACATTTTACAAGATAATATGGTCACGCTCTAGATTAGGGTCGAATTCTCAGTTTTTACAAACTAATAACTATGACTTTAGCCTCAAACGCCTAATTACTGCTTATTACATATTTTTTAAAGGTACTTGTTAAGTTTAGGTATTTGGTAGGATTACGTGATGTAGAATATGGTCATGCTGAATATTAAAGGATTAAGGATTCACTTCAGAATTAAAATTTCCTGATTCCTGATTTACTCACACCCCCACGTCATCCAAGATGTTCATGTCTTTTTTTCTTCAGTCGAAACGAAATGAAGGTTTTTGAGGAAAACATTCCAGGATTTTTCTCCATATAGTGGACTTCAATGGAGTCCAAATTTCAGTTTCAGTGCAGCTTAAAGACGCTACAGGATCCCAGCTGAGGAATAAGGGTATTATCTAGCCAAACCACCGGCTATTTCCTTAAAAAAAAAAAAAACATTTATATACTTTTTAACCAAAAATTCTTGTCTTGCACTAGTGTTGTCAAACGTACCGACTTCGGTACCAAGTCGGTACTGAAATTTAAAAAATGTGACGCTTTGAGCGCTGTTGAGCGGAATGGTTAACACCTCGGAATGGCCGGCCATTGTCACATGCTCATCAAATATGTCTGTGATTGGCTACAATGATCAGCGCTTCAAAAACAC